>NW_022436947.1:23618241-23742492 GCF_009761245.1 Sapajus apella
GGGGGACAGAGTTTTGCCCTTGTTGCCCAGGCTGGAGTGCAATGGCATGATCTCGGCTCACAGAAACTTTCACCTCTTGGGTTCAAGTGATTATCCTGCCTCAACCTCCTGAGTAGCTGGGATTACAAGCATGCGCCACCACGCCTGGCTAATTTTGTATTTTTAGTAGAGATGGGGTTTCTCCATGCTGGTTAGGCTGGTCTTGAACCCCTGACCTCAGGTGATCTGCCCACCTTGGCCTTCCAAAGCACTGAGATTACAGGCGTGAGCCACTGCACCCAGCCCCTGGTTTTCACATTTGGTACAGTGTTCAATAAATTACATGAAATATTTGACACATTATTTTAAAATCGGCTTTCTGTTAGATAATGTTGCCCAACTTAGGCTGATAGAAACCTTCTGAGCACATTTAAGTCAGGCCAGGCTAAGCTATGATGTTCACCAGGGTAGGGGGATCAAGTGCATCTTCCACGTACAAGATTTCTAACTTACTATGGGCTTATAGGGATGTGACTCCATTTTTTTTCTTCCTAGAAAAAAAAAAAGAAAGAAAGAAAGAAAAAAAAAAAAAGAATGAAGGAGAGGAAGAAAGAGGAAGAGGGAGAGAGAACGGGGGTGTTGCTTTACTGCCTGGGCCAGATTGCAGTGTAAAAATGGGTATGCCTATAATTGTGTTTAATAATAGAGACATGAAAAAAAAAAATGAGGGAAGAAAACAATAAACAAGCAGCCAACCAACATTTCATTGAAACCTGTAAATAGATGTGATGTGGTACTGATAAGAGTGTATATTTTGTGTATTTAAAGTGGAGAGTTCTATAAATGTTAACTAAGTTTACTTGTTCCGGATCTGAGTTCAAATCCTGGATATCGTTGCTAATTTTCTGTTTCATTGATCTGTCTAATATTGATGTTGAAGTCTCCCACTATTATTGTGTGGGAGTCTAAGTCTCTTTATAAGTCTTATATAACTGGGTATTCCTGTATTGGGTGCATATATATTTAGGATCTTTAGCTCTTCTTGTTGTATTGATCCTTTTATTATTATGTAATATCCTTCTTTGCTTCTTTTGATATTTGTTGCTTTAAAGCAACTCCTGCTTTTTATTTATTTATTTATTTTTGCTCTCCATTTGGTTGGTAAATCTTTTTCCATCCCTTCCTTTTGAGTCTTTGTGTATCCTTGCATGTGAGATGGGTCTGGATGTAGCATACTGATGGGTTTTGGCTTTTTTTGCCTGTCTATGTCTTTGGATTGGGGGATTTAGTCGATTTAAATTTAGAATTAATAATAATATATGTGAGTTTAATACGGCCATTTAATGTTAGCTGGCTGTTTTGCCCATTAGTTGATGTAAATTCTTGATTATGTTGATGCTCTTTACTTTTTGGTATTTTTTACAAAGGCTGATACTGGTTGTTCCTTTCTATGTGTAGTGGTTCTTTCAGAAGCTTTTGCAAAACAGGCCTGGTGGTGATGAAATCTCTGAGTGCTTGCTTGCTCACAAAAGATTTTATTTTTCCTTCACTTATGAAGCTTAGTTTGGCTGGATGTAAAATTCTGGGTTGAAAGTTCTTCTCTTTAAGGATGTTGAATATTGGCCCCCACTCTCTTCTGGCTTGTAGGGTTTCTGCTGAGAGATCTGCTGAGAGTCTGACAGGCTTCCCTTTATGGGTAACCTGACCTTTCTCTCTGGCTGCCCTCAGTATTTTCTCCTTCATTTCAACCCTGGTGAATCTGGCAATTATGTGCCTTGAGGTTGGTCTTCTTGAGGAATATCTTTGTGGTGTTCTCTGTATTACTTGGAGTTGAATATTGTCCTGCTTTGCTAGGTCGGGAAAGTTTTCCTGGATAATATCCTGCAGCGTACTTTCCAGCTTGGATTGATTCTCTTTGTCACATTCAGGTACACCTATCAAGCGTAGATTAGGTCTTTTTACATAGTCCCACATTTCTTGGAGACTTTGCTTGTTCCTTTTTATCCTTTTTTCTCTAATCTTGTCTTCTCGTTTTATTTCATTAAGTTGGTCTTCGACTTCTGATATCTTTTCTTCTGCTTGATCAATTCAGCTGTTAAAACTTGTGCATACTTTGTGAAGTTCTCTTGTTGTTTTTCAGCTCCATTAATTCGCTTATATTCCTCTCTAAATTGTGTATTCTTGTTAACATTAAAAGAACTTGTTCTAACCCAATGCAAAGAAACTAAGAACTTTGAAAAAAGTAATTTGTTTTGGTAGTCCTAGGAAACTAATTCAGATGGTATAGATATACCAATTTTGTTTATCCATTCATCAGTTGATGAACATTTGGATTGTTTCTACTTTTGGCTAATATAAATAATGCTACTATGGACATTCATGTACAACTAATTCACGTACATTTATTACATATTTGGAATTAATTTTGTAAAAGACATGAGGCTTAGGCTGAAGTTCATTTTCTACCTAAAGATATTCATCTACTTCACAACTATCTTCCTCCATTGAATTGATGTTGCACCTTTATCAAAAATTAGTTTGTCATATATATGTACTTATGTGGTGTGTCTAGGTTTTCTCTTCTGTTCTATTGGTCTATACCACAAAATCCAGAAATCAAGACTACACAGAAGTCTTGAAATCAAGGAGAGCAATTCTTATTTATTCTTCTTTTTCTGAATTGAACCATTCTACTTCCTTTGCCTTTCCACATACAATTTGGCATAATCTTATCTGTATTTACAAAACAATTTGCTTGATAAATCCTAAGGTTTTTAAAAACCAATTGTACTTGGATAACTCCCACATTTATATCTCCAAGACCAGGCTCCCTCAAGGTCCACACATGAATATCCAATTAACCACTTAACAGCTATACTTGGTTGTTTGGTTTTTGAATATGTTAATTTTGGGATGTTTATTAAATCTTCTTGTTTATCCACTGGTCTTCCCCCACCTCAATAAATGGAACAACTCCTTAGCCTGCTGCTCAAACCAAAAACCTTCTCTACAATAGACCTAGAGTGTCTTTAAATACACGCACACATCAGAACATGCCTTTCATTAGCTTAAAACATTTCACTGTTCAATTGCTTTGAGTAAAATCCAGATTCCCACTTAACACCCACAGGGACCTCTTATCACACATGCCTATTCTTATGAAGCTCTAGCCTCAGGCCTTCTTTCTGGTCCAAGCAGGACAAGAACTAAGGTAAGTTAAGTGAGGTGACCTAGGAGCAAAATTTGAGCCACTCACTGAATTTGCAGGACCCTGAGAGTACCTCCTTATACTTTGCTCCTTAGGGGCCTCACTTGCCCATTCTGGTCCTGAGTCCTGGCTTGTTTCTTGCTTTACGGCCCTGGTACTATTCATCTCCACTGCCAAGAAAGTTCTATTCTCTCATTCTTTATGGCTTGTCATTTAGGACTCTGTGCAGGTCTGACTACCCTATCTAAAATCCAACTCTTACATTGAGACAGACCTTACTCCAATCCTATTACTTCATTTAGTCCCCATAACAGTTACATTTAATGGGTACTATCATCACCTCCATTCTACAGACAAGTTAGCTGGTACCCAGATGGATGCTAAATAAATTGCCTAAGGGCACACAGCTACTTCTTGTAAGTGATTCTCCCAGGAAACACCACAGTGGTTTGATTCCAGAAACTGAGCACACTTGTTTCTTTCAAGGCACTTACAATCTGCAATAGTATTGTTTATTTGTTTCTGTGCATATTATCTATCTCTCCTTATTAAAGTATGAGTGCATGAGGCTCCATGGTTTGAGGTGGTCTCCCCAAACCCAGCTGCACTTGGCTGTACTAAGTAATCCCTAACATTTATTGAATGAACCTATTTAGAAAGACAGGTGTGGCCCCCAAATAGCTAAACTACATAAAAGTACTTACCTCTGAGCTTCTGAAGTAAATAATTTCAAAACCTTTTATCAAAGAATCTGCAAGAAAAAAAAAAAAAACTTATTGCAAAAGTTTTCAAATAAGGATGCATAGCTATTATCTTGAGGTACATATAATGTGCCATTTCTTGGTGGATCTACTTTTCTGTGGTAGCAAAGAAAATCACTGTGTTACCAACATCTAGAAGTTCTACCATCTAGAACCTTTCTACCATTCAGAAAGGTGAGTTTGAGCTTGGACCACTTCCAGCTGGAGTTGTTTGTATTATTTGCTCTCTGGACGTATAAATCATCTTTCTGGCTCTTCGGATCCACTGTACCCAGAAACTTCCTCCTTTCATATTTTCCTCTAGGGCATCTACACTTCATAGAGGGGAGGTGTTTTGATGGCCTGAAGCTTCTAAATATAAGGTGGGATCTGAGATCACATGAAATGCAAACGGAGAATTCTTTAGGGAAATTTCTCCTGGCTCCTTCGTTGGCTCCTATTTGTGTGAGGGCTCCTTGAATGTCTGAGTGGTGCTCCTGAGAGGTGTTAAGACGAAGAGTCTGTCTCCCAAGGGATACAGATTTAACAGAAGTTTGGCAGGGAGCAGACGAAAAGGATGGCAGGGAAAGTCTAGTCTTACTTGCCATTAAATCCCAGTGTTCTCCTGTCACAAGTAAGACATTTCTTGCAGAGCAAGACTTTCATCAAGCAAATACTTTAAAGAGGTCGAAAGGTAAATCCCTAAGAAGAATTGGAAGTACCAGCAAGGAGCCTGGCACACGAACTTCGTCAGCAGCGTTAGACTCGCCAAGTTTTCACCTCCAGAAGCCTCAAGGTTGAGGAGAGAGCAAAGAGGTAACCAGCAGCGCGCAGCTATGCGCCTGCGCGGGAGGGTTGCAGACCACAGCGCTTGCGCGTAGCTCCTTCCCGCGCATCCCTATGCACTTCCCCGGGTGCGCAGGCGCCGGGAGAGCTGGCCGGCGCGCGTTTTCCATAGGGAGCTACCTGGGCGAGCATGGCGGCGAGCGCGCTACGCGGCCTGGCAGTGGCCGGTGGAGGCGAGAGTAGCGAGAGTGAAGATGATGGATGGGAGATTGGATATCTCGACAGGACGTCTCAGGTAGCGGGGGAGGACTTGTCTTGACCACACCTGATTTCGGCCTTCCCAGCCCTCGAAGGCGAGGTCCAGCCTGGTGAAACCTCTTTACTTGCTCGCATGTATTTCCCTTTTTTCCCATTGGAAATATGGGTGTTTGGACTTAAGCAAATGCGCACAAATTTCCTATTGTTCCCCAGCTGTGGTTTCCACCAAATAGGTTTTTTAAGGTCATAGTAGCTCTTCACTTGGGTTTGGATCCATCATTACCTATTCCCTTGAAAGATAATTTTCGACACGAATTCTTTTCCAACTTTGTATCTTCATCAAAATAAAACCAAGAAAAAACTTAAATATTTAACCAAACATTGTTCCCTAATGTGGTGAAAACAAAAATATATATAACAAGAATTTTTTAACTGTTTTCTAGAAATTGAAAGGGCAAATGTTACCCATTGAAGAAAAGAAAGAAAAATTTAAGAAAGCATTGACCACCGGAGATGTTTCATTGGTCCAGGAGCTCCTAGATTCTGGTGAGAGATAAAGGACAGTTTCACCTCAACACAACTGTCCTAAGTTCACAAGGATTCCTTATTTTTAAAAGGTTTATGTTGCTTTTCTAATGGAAACACAACAAATATTAATATATCAGTTGTCCTATATAATCTTCGTTGACTCTGAATTCTCTCTGCCTTATTTTCTTCCTCTATCCTTATATTTGGAATGCCACTCTGATTATCTTCCATCAGCTCTTCCATCTCCTTCAAGAGGGCTACTCTAATCCTGGCCCACTCTGATCATTCTTTTCTCTTCATTTACTCCGCTATAATGCTGTATATTTCTTAAGAATTGTTTCTAGTCATGTACATTTTAGTTCTTTCTCACTACAGTTTTTTGTTTTGTACTAGTAGGATGAGGCTTGAGCTAAAAATCAGAATAAATATGTGGATAATTTCTTCCATCTTATTGTCTACTCTGGTTTCTTGGAAGAGTTATTTAAACTTTCAGAGCATCGGTTTCTTTTTGGGAGTGGGTGTGGGATGGAGTGTCACTTTATCATCCTGCTGGAGTGCAATGGTGCCATCTTGGCTCACGGCAGCCTCCACCTGGGGGCAGGAATTCAAGCGATTCTCCCACCACAGCCTCCCAAGTAGCTGGGGCTAAAGGTACATGTTACCAAGCCCAGCTAACGTTGGTAGTTGTAGTAGAGATGGGGGTTTCACCATGTTGGCCAGGCTGGTCTTGAACTGCTGACCTTAAGTGATCACCCACGTTGGCCTCCTAAAGTGCTGAGGTTACAAGCGTGAGCCACTGTGCCCAGCAAGAGAGCATCAGTTTCTTTATGTAAAGCATCATAATTCTGTCCTGAGCCTCATGATGTTTTTTTATGAATTAAATGAAAAAAAATTAAATTACCTTCACATAGAAATGTAAATTATTGATTATAATAATTGAAATTACTCAAAGGAGTAACAGACGTTTACTTTGGTGCAAAAGTAATTATGGTTTTTGCCATTGTAGATACAAAACATTGACACACAGTGTAGTTAGATGCGATTATATATAGCATAATGTTTTTCTTCTATGCTAGAATCAATGCATAGTTTAGTGAAAAGTGAATAATTTTGGAAACAAGACAGATCTGGGTTTGATTGCTAACCATGCCACTTGATGGCTTTGTAACCTTGACTAATTTACCAAATCTCCCTAAGCTTAATTTTCTACCCATTTTAAAGTGGGGATTATTGTATCAAAAGGTTGTTGGCAAGGGGGAGAATTAAAATACACTTTTAAAGGACTTCGAACACATAGGAATTATTTAAACATTAGCTGTTATTCTTTTAAGAAATGAGAAGGATCTGTATGGCTTTTTGGACAATGGAACTTGAGTTTGTAATTAAAGAATGAAATTGAATAAACTCTGAATAAGTGGAAAGAGGCCTGAATACCTAATACTAATATACGTATAGTGTACATAGCATGGAGTGGAATAGGCAGAGATTTGTTTTAGAAAACAAAATTTGCCTTGGGAGTAGTGGGACTAGGTACAGTGAAGGCGATAGAGGCTTTTGAAGGATTAAGACTTGATATAATTGATGGGCAAGTGTGAGTTTTTCAGTCTCTTGACCACAGCCTGCTGCTAAATAGGTATTCAGTCAACAATTCGAAATTCGTTTTTAATTACAAAATTTTTTAAAGTAGCCATAAAAAAGATATAAGTAGAATTAGAAAGATTTATTTACCATTGTCCCCATTCTCATTCCCCTTACTGCTGATGCCTCACTTTCACAGGTTAACTCCTGTTTTAGGGTATTTCCTTCCAGATGTCATTACATACTCTTTTTTAAAATATTTTTAATTTTTTGCCTTTCAAAGTCATTGTTGTTCTTTGAAACATGTTTCTGCACCAATTGAAAACTCTAAAAATAAAAGCACAATTTTGAGTCAGCCACTTTTAACCTTTTGAAGATCTCCAGTTTTTGTTATTCTGTGTACTACCATTTTAAGTTTTCTTTAAAGTATGACATATTTTAGACGTTCAGAAAGGTAAGGTATCCCCTCTGGAGACTGCGACTTTTCTATAGCTGATATTTATCATTGAGTATCTTTTTACTTTTACTGTATATGTCTCTATCGCTAAACAATATAGTATTATTTTGAATGTTTTTGAGCTCTATAAATATACTGTGTCCATCCTTTTAAACTTAACCTTTTTTTTTTTTTTTGCACTAAGCCTGGAACATAATATATGTTTAGTAATTTATGTTAAATATTAGAGGTTAAATATTGTTAGAATTTTAGTAAGGATTTTTATACTAAAATGCCACATTTCCTTCTCTTTTTCTTCACATCTTTTTCTATCTTTGCTATCACAGTATGAGCAGTATTCTCAATAAAATAAGAAAAGAATGATTTTTTTTTCTCTGATCTCATTGATATGCTTTCAATGGAAGCAGTTTAAAGAGGAAAATTTGTGAGAGAAGACAAGTTGGGTTAGCAGTATATGTATATACTAAGATGGTTTAATGCTTTCTCCCAGTGATTATTATGTACCTTACATCAATTAGACGATTAGCAATTAGACATATGTAGTCTTTTAGTGACCCAGTGTTTATACAGCCAAAAAAGTGACACCCCCCCACTACCAAGTTTGCATTTCTTCTGTGATGTGACCTTAATCTGTACAAGTGGGACATTTTATAGCCAGAGACTATAGAACCTATAAATTACAAGGTATTAAAGGCAGGCCTGTGTTCAGTGGTGTTTCACATACAAGTTTTCCTGTTTGAAACAGAAAAATTTTGTTACCTTTCTTGGGATTACCAGATATATCTTAAATTTAAGAGAAAGATTGCTACTTAAGTCTTGATCCCTTGGCCAGGAGCAGTGGCTCACACCTGTAATCCTAGCATTTTGGGAGGCTAGGGTGGGAGGATTGCTTGAGGCCAAGGGTTTGAGAACAGTTTTGGCAGCATAGTGAGACTCTACCACTAAAAAAAAAAAAAAAAAAAAAAAAAAAAAAAAATTAGCCCAGCACAGTGACATGTGCCTATAGTTGGAGCTAGTTGGGAGGTTGAGTATTCTATAAGCCATAATCACACCTGTGCTCCAGCCTGGGTGACAGAGAATGAGATCCCATCTCTAAAAAAACAAAAAGCAAAAAACTTATTTTCAATATCTGATAATCTCCCTTTATTTTAGCTCACTGTTTGTCGTTTGTTTGTCCAAGATAGAACTTGATGGTCATTTAAAATTTTTCTTTTCCATCACGCTTCCTCCTCAAAGTAATTTTAAATTCTGACCCTGCCTTTGAAATGTGCGTTTGTTTTCTTTCCTTTCTCTCTCCACTGCCCTTGCTCTGATTTTTGTATAAACTCCCTGCCTAAAAACTAGGTTTTTTTGCCTCCTGTCCCATTCTCAACAGTGGTATCTATGTTGTCTTTATAATACATATGTAATGATATCAAGTCCTGGATCACAAAATAAAGTCTACATTTCTTAACAGAGCTTTCATAATATAACCCTAATCTATCTTTTTAGCTTCATGTTTGGTTAGTCACCCATGGGTAAGTTCAGTATTAGGAATAAAGTTAAAGGTATTTGAGGGATATACGTGGTATTTTCAACCATAGAGATAATTGATATTGCCTAGGGATAATATTCTAATTTGAAAGACATTTTACCTCTGTGAAACCCTTTTTAGCTCCCCTAGAGAAAAAAAGGTAGCATGTAAAAACTTGTTATAATATACATACTCAATTACATATTATATGATAAAACATCAGTCAAATCTGTCTCTTGGAATATAGTGCCTGTAGTGAAACTGAAGTTAGCAAATTGTATTAAAGTCTTGATAAAACTATTTTCTATTTTTTGGAAGCCATTTTTACCAAAAAATTCCCATGGTAGAATAAAGTACATGATGTATATGTCACTTTACACGGTACTTTAAGCATATAAGGTGATTGATTTTTTTCTTTGGTGGTAGTGGGCTTTTAAAAGCTTGTTTTTATATTGACAGGTATTATTAGTGTAGACGCTACCTTTCGGTATGGATGGACTCCCCTTATGTATGCTGCCAGCGTTGCCAATGCAGAACTGGTTCGGGTCCTTTTGGACAGAGGTGCTAATGCAAGCTTTGAGAAGGGTAAGATGTTTGAGGTAACTTAAATGATTATGCTTACTGTGATTCTTTGATTTCCAACTAGCTGTTATATAAAGTGGGAAAAAATTAAAGTGGTTTGAAGTAACCTTTCTATTCATTATATTATGTAAATAATACACAAAATCAAATTAGAAACCATACATATTCTGAAAAACTCTCTTTCCAAAAAGATAAATTCCAGTTATAGTATCTTTATAACTGGTTGTTATTATATACCTTTAACTTTAAGGTTCTGGTTGTTTTTAAAGGAAAAATTCCTTGAAATAAACATTAAAAAGCTTGTAATTTAGTGACAAATTACTTGGAAATCAGTCTGTGTAATTTTAAACTATGAATTATATTGCTTAAAGTTGTTTCAAAGATGCTTAATGAAATCCATCTTTGTCCTTGTTACTAAGCAATTTCCATTAAGTAGTGCTTTGAGTGTAAGAAGAACAAGAGTATATGAGCAAATCCAGTTTAATTATTACATTGAATTCCCAATTACTTATTTTTAACATACTTTCAATATACAATTAAATTTGCTTCATAATTTCAGGTATAGGTTTCATTTTATAATTGATTTTTAATTTAATTTTATACCTACAATTTTATTCTTTTTTGTCATTTATATATTTTACATCAATTTCTGCCTTAGCCACAGTTTTATGTTTAATCTTCTCTGTTTTTTCTTTTTATTATATCATTTAAAAATATCACTTGGCCAGGTATGGTGGCTCATGCTTATAATCCTGGCACTAATACTTTGGGAGTCTAAAGCAGGAGGATCACTTGAGCCCAGGAGCTCAAGATCAGCCTGGACAACATAGTGAGACTTTGTCTGTACTAAAAATAAAAAATATTAGCCGGGGGTGGTGGCATACACTTATAGTCTCAGGAGGCTGAGGCAGGAGGACTGCTTGAACTCAGGAGTTCGAGGTTACAGTAAGTTATGATTATGCCAACACACTCCAGCCTGGACAACAGAGAATTACTCAGTGAAAGCTATGCTTAGGAATCAGGTTTTCAAAAGTATATAAAATATTCTGCTCAAAAATTAATAATTATTTGTTTTCTATTTCTCTCTTCTTGTAATCAGAGGGATTCTTGGAGTCATAAAATATATTTTTCACAGAATGTACACATAAGTTATTTTATGTGTCCCACTATAGCTCTATCACATACAAAGGGCACATATTAGGTTCCTATCTGTAAATTAAATCTAATGAGTTCTTAAGACATCACTGGAGTGACAGTTTCTCAGTGGCAAGACTGGGACTAGAATATGCTCTGTCAGTATTGAGCCACTAATGTGAATCATAGCTGTGGTGACCTATTTGAAGTCTTAATTCAAAACAGGTGTTTTTTGTTTTTAATTTACTCTGATCTTTGCTGACATTATGAGAGCCAAGGCAAGAAGAGTTTTAGGAAACAGTGGGTTCAGAAAGATCCAATACAAAAGGACAAGAGAAACCAAACCAATGTATGTGGCAGTTACAGCAATTTCAATAGGGTAGTTTACAAGCCAGATTGCAAGAGTTTTCAAATGGGTAAGAAGTGAAATCAGAGAAAATGGATCACTGTTTCCCAGACAGGAGTTTAGCAAGACAAATTTTAATGAAACACTCTTCAAATCCAGATTATGTGGCTATGTTCATGTGCTTAACTACTTTCTGTTCTCTTGAAGAAATGGGAATAAGAGGGGAAGGAAATTAAGTGAATTATAGATAAACGTTGGAGACTAAAGGGATTCATGTCTAATCTCATCTTTCCATGAAGGAAGACAAAGTTATCTGCCAAGAGTGAGAGATTTGGGAAGACGTTATAGAGTTTTAGAGTGCAATAATAGATTGTTTTGAGTGGTAAATACATCAAATAGATGCAATTCTTGATGTATAGGGGTTTTTCTTCCATTTTCTATTCACTATAGATAAGCAAACTATCTTGATAACTGCATGTTCTGCTCATGGCTCAGAGGAACAGATCTTGAAATGTGTAGAGCTACTACTTTCAAGAAATGCTGATCCAAATGTTGCTTGTAGGTAAGAGCCTTTATATCTGTTCAAAATTCAAGTTGAATAAGAATTTTTCTTTGGTATCAGCCTGTTAAAAATCATGAACAATGTTTACTTGGTCAACTAGTTGATGAATGAAAATAGTTCATAAGTTCATGGTTCCGATTCTGTAAGATTATTAAAGGAAGAGGATATCATGAAGGTAGTCTTTCAGAGAATGCCATAAGAATTTAGAATGAGAAAAAGAAGGACAATAAACTATAGTATCATTTCTTGTGATTTATACTACTTAAATGAATACAGTTGACCTATAAGAGTTAAGCCTCTTAATGTTGTCTCTGTATAACATTTAACAACTAAATAATTTTATAAAAATACTAAGAAAATACGTTGATTTTCTGTTTTCCTATTTGTTTCCATTTTAAGACTTCACCAATTAACTAGGTAATAACATGTGTGTAATAGTGCCTAGATACATAGAAGACAAGCAGTAAATGTATCTTGCATATTTTGAAATGTCAGTAATAATAAAAATTAGATTGCTTAAAATTTCTATCACATTGGCTTCCTTTCTGACTCTATCTTCTATTTCATCTTCCTATTAAATCTCTCTTTATGTTTCACTTAATCTTTATAATGAATAGAGTAGGAAGTAGCTCATCTAACAAAAATGTCTAGCACAAGTAGAATTATTATTTATAATTTATTAGATAATAATGATCTAGTACCTGACATATAGATATAATTATGTTTGACGCGAGAAGTTTTTTTCTAAATTAGTTTAGTTTCTATGATACCTGGACAGCAGCCTTGGAAGGTACTTTACAGCTTTAGATAATTCCTAAATCTTTGTTGAAATTAAAAAAAAATATTTTGATTTAGTTGTAGTGGTTCTCAAGGAAGGTCTATTTGGCCTTTCAGGGGACATTTGGCAACGCCTAGAGACATTTTTGATTGTTATACCTGAGAGATACTACTGGTACCTAGTGGATAGAAACCAGAGATGCTGCTGAACATCCCAAAATGCATAGGACAACCCCTCAAAACAAAGAATTACAAATCCTAAAATGTCAGTAGTACCACGATTGAGAATCCCTGATGTAGTGTGAGAAGGGCCAAGATTTATTGAGTGGATAATTCATGTTTAAACAAAGATAAAAAAGAACTGGCAGAAAAAACTACATATAAACCTTTAATTTTTTTTTTTTTTTTTTTTAAGACAGATTCTCGCCTGTTACCCAGGCTGGAGTGCAGTGGCACCATCGTGGCTCACTGTAACCTCTGCCTCACAGGTGATTCTTCCCCCTCAGCCTCCAGAGTAGCTGGGACTACAGGCACACACTACCACACATGGCTAATTTTTAATATTTTTTGTAGAGATGGGGTTTCACCATGTTGCCCAGGCTGGTCTCAAGCTCCTGGGCTCAAACAATCTGCCTGCCTTGGCCTTCCAAAGTGCTGGGATTAGAAGTGTTAGCCACCATGACTGGCCTACCTGCGAACTCTTCTTTTTTTTTTTTTTGAGGTGGAGTCTCACTCTGTTGCCCAGGCTGGAGTACAGTGGTGTGATCTCAACTCATTGCAACCTTTGCCTCCCAGGTTCAAGTGATTCTCCTGCCTTAGCCTCCTGAGTAACTGGGATTACAGGCACGTGGCACCACACTCAGCTAATTGCTGTATTTTTAGTAGAGACAGGGTTTCATCATGTTGGTCAGGCCAGTCTTGAACTCCTAACCTTGTGATCCACCCATCTCAGCCTCCCAAAGTGCTGGGATTATAGGCGTAAGCCACCTTGCCCGGCCTCAAACTTTTAACAGAAACTTTTATCCTGTCATATATAGTATAACCCTTAATAAAATGTAACTTTTGGATCTGGTTATACCTTGGACATGTGCTTTAGGATTTCTCACTGAAGTAAACTTCCATGAGTGTTGTAATTTTTATATATACCTTTAGAAATGGTGTAAGATAAAACTTTTGCTTGGTGCTCTTCACATTTTTTTTTCTGACTGCCTCTGAGATTTTACAGGTAGTGAAGTCTTTACCCTCCTAATCACTTAAAGTCCTGTAAACACACTGAAGAAGAAGTCAGTCAAGCCAATGTCCCAGGTTCTAGACTATTCTGTCTCCTCAAGAACTAAAAGATATCCATTAGGTACATAAGATGTTTTGGGAAAAACAGATTCCATTTGAGTTAAAATGATACAAGATTAGCATCTTATGCTAAAAACGATAAGGCAACCACACTATAAGGCAATTTCAAAACTGAAAATCCTAGATAAGCAGATGAATTAGAAGGAGCACAAGATTTAGATTGGTATGTGATCAACTCTCTAAAATAGAGAATTTATAGAATGGTTGAAGAAAATAAAGCAATCTGCATTTAATTAAAGATGTGAGAAATAACCTGAAAAACTATTCACCTGCTTCTTTTTTAATGGTCAAAGCATAAAGCAATAACACTGAATTGTGTTTTCTTGATAGAGCTGAAAAGAGGATCAGTTATGGCAAATAGTGCTTTTGAGGCTGCAAATTTTATAAGAAGGATAGCATTAGTGGACATACAGGGATAGCATGCTATCAATGTAAAAGAGAAAACATATCAGGACACAAGGGGAGTGCAATGAAATTTGGAGAGAATTTTATAGCTAACTCATTAGCAGTGACAACACTCAAAACCTATTAGAAGACTGGGAGTTTTGGATTCTTGTAAAAAGTGCCAGAAGGTACCAGCAATATATCTGGGAACCACTCGTCAGATGTCAAGGGGAGAAACGTATCTTTGGATGAATTTACTTTTAAGCTGTTGACATAGCCCCTTCTACTGAGAAATGCCTTTGCTGAGAAAACTTACCTCTCAAGAAAAAAAGCACGATTTGAGTCAGCTACAAAACATAAATGGCTAGATTTTGCGAAAGCTAGGTAGATAGTCACATACTTGATAGTTGCAAATAAAGTTGACTTCTAACATTTTTTTTTTAACTAATATGGATCAGTAGTCTTATGAAGTGAAAGTAATAGCAAAGTCTTAGAGATCAACCTTTAAGCTTGAGATTGAAGTTTCAGTTTTCATATGTACAGCAGTGTGGAAACTCTTCTCCATTTTATGGAATACCTCAAAAGACAGGATTTTCGTTTGTAGATAAAATAGGGAAAAAATTAGTTACTGACTTGTATTAGGAGCAGAAAGATAATTTCAAGGGGTTTATAGATCTTAAAGTGAGTCACTTGAATTATTTGGTTGTGTTTGCACTAAAAATGGGTAGATAGAAGAATAAAAATTAAGAAGCTGTTGAATTTCCTCTACTTAACTAATTAGAAGTCTTGCTCAATGGTACTGAGAAAATTCTGTAATAGTTTAAATTTTTTAACTTGTGTATAATTTATATACACATAATTAAAATATTCAGATTTTCAGTGTACAGTTGGAACAGTTTTGATAAGTGCATTCATTTGTGTAACTCACACCCCAAGATAGGATATTTCTATCACTCCAGAAAGTTCCACTGTGTCCCTGGACAGTCACGTTCCCTCCCCACCAGAAGCAACCATGTGATCCAGATCTCATTTCTACCACTGTAAATTTTTTCTGTTCTAGAATTATACAGTATTTTTCTGATTTATTTAACTGGGTATAATAAACTTTAAGACTCATCCATCCTCTGTGTGTTAGTAGTTTGCTACTTTCTCTATGGCCTGAGAAAAACAGGTGTCCCAGTAAGGCAGAAAATCGATTGGCTTAGAAATTAAAGAAAAGACAAAAAAAGTCATAATAAGACTTGAGTAAGCAGATTCTTTAAGTATTTAGGCCGTATGCTAAGGCAGCATGAGTGCTGACCATATAGTACGTTTTTCTAAGTCCCTAAACAGAGACAAACGTCTTGCATCAATGCTTCAAGTAGCAAGCACTGACTATCCACTCCTTTATTTTATTTTATTTTATTTATTTTTTTGAGAAGGGAGCCCACTCTGTCACTCAGGCTGGAGTGCAGTGGTAAATCTCAGCTCACTGCAACCTCCACCTCCCAGGTTCAAGTGATTCTTGCCTCAGCCTCCCAAGTAGCTGGGCCTACAGGTGCGTCACCACTCCTGGCTAATTTTGGTATTTTTAGTATATATGGGGTTTCACCGTGTTGGCCAGGCTGATCTTGAACTTCTAACCTTAAGTGATGTGCCTGCCTTGGCCTCCCAAAGTGTTGGGATTACAGGTGTGAGTCACTGCACCTGGCCCACTTCTTTCTTTTACCTACTGAATTGCTTATTGGGAATCATGTTTGGTGTATATTGTGGTTGTTTCCATTTGTTTTGCTTTAGCAATCCATTTGTGTATGTGTATTGAACATTAATATCACTAAGTACCTTTACTTTTTTGTTTTCTTTCTTTTTTTCAGTTTTTATTCTTTCATTTTTTTCAGTTTTCTTTCAAAGTTCTCCTTTATGTGCAGGGGATACATTCTGAGACCCCCTAGTGTAAGCCTGGAAACATGGATAGTACCAAATCTATAAATACCTTTCTTTTTTCCCCATGCATACATATATGTGATAATTTATAAATTAGGCATAGTAAGAGATTAACAATAACTAATAATAAAATAGGACAATTAAAACAATATACTGTAATAAAAGTTATGTGAATGTGGTTTCTCTCAAAATATCTTACTGTACTTTACTCACCTTTCTTGGTGGTCTATCAATCTGATAATGGGGTGCGTAGTATATATAGCGTGGATATGCCGGACGAAAAACAATTCATGTTCCAAGTGGAGCAGTTCAAAATCTCATCACGCTATTCAGGACAGGGTGCAATTCAAAACTTAGGAATCTTTTATTTAATATTTTTGGACCATAGGTAACTGTGGAAAGCAAACGACAGATTAAGTGGTTTATTTTTGAGTCAGAGTCTCACTCTGTTGCCCAGGTTGGAGTGCAGTGGCACAACTTTGGCTCACTGCAACCTCCGCCTCCTGGGTTCAAGCGATTGTCCTGCCTCATCCTCCCGAGTAGCTGGGATTACAAACGCCTGTCATCCTGCCCAGTTAATTTTTGTATTTTAAGTAGAGACGGGGTTTCACCATGTTGGCTAGGCTGGTCTTAAACTCCTGACCTCAAGTGATTTACCCACCTCAGCCTCCCAAAGTGCTGGAATTATAGGCGGGAGCCACCATGACTGGCCTACTGTACCTCTTCAGCCATTCTAGCTCTTTGCTATGTAGTCCTTTTTATTTCCAGTCTGGTTTTATTTATTTTCTTTGTTGGCTGCTTAGAGCCCTTACATGGATTGTTGTTTCCTTTATTGGCTCATGGAGCTCAGTATGTTTGTTGGTGTATGATAAATGGTGGAAATCTTTTAGGTGGTAGGAATTAGAGTGTTTCTACCTTTGTTGTTCTTTGGCAGTCTTTCTGCTCTCTGGCTTCTTTGTGTTCTTTTAGCTACTCGAGGGAAGGTAGGGAAAATTGGCCCACTCATTTCCCAAATTCCTGGTATCAAAGAACTTTAATATTCTTAATGAGGTTTTCCATTGTTTTACAGATCTATGAATTCTAGCCTTTTCCGAGAGTCCACAGTTTGTTTCCTTCTTGTCTCCCTTTATTCCTCCCTCTCTCCCCTTTCTATCCTTTCTTTTCTGATTTCTGAAAATGTTCGTCAGTCACCTGTTCAGTCCATGGACGAGAAAGCTCTCTGTCAGTTCTCCCTCAGAAAAGCCTAAGAAAAGTATCCAACATTTTGGGAGTTGGCTTTTTAAAAAAATAATAATTAAATTTTTATCATTTGATGGTGAATATTTCCAAACTTATTAACTAAGTAGACACATTAAGGGTGTAATTCTCATTTGCTTTGAAGTTTATGTTGCTCCCAAATTTTGTTTTAAGTAAACATTTAAATCTACTAATATCATTTGGATTCCTGGGTGTCAATGTTTTTTGCAAAAAAAAATTGTAGCTACTTCCAACATTCTTCTGTTTCATCTTGAAAATGGCTTCTTGAAAAGGAAAAAACATCACTTTAATGTGGTATCATTAAGGTAACTGCATCATGATATAATGACAAATGTCTTCTATATTTTGGGTTGGCACCTCAGTTCCAGGAAATCTCTCATCTACCGTTTCTTCAAATATTATATCCTCCTGTTCTTTACTCTCCTTCTGAGCCTCTGATTGTATATCCATTAGATCTTCTCACTGTATCCTCAATATCTTTCATTTTCCATTTTCAGTCTCTTGCCATATTCCAGATTATAGCTTCTGATCTACCCTCTAGGTCACTAAATCTCACTTCACCTTCTAATCTGTTGTTAAAATAATAGATTCAGTGTGTCATTTCAGTTACCTTTTTATTTTTAAATTTTCTATTTATTGTTTTTAAAGATAGGGTCTTCCTGTGTCACCCAGGCTAGGGTGTAGTGGTGTGATCATAGCTCACTGCAACCTTGAACTCCTAGACACAAACAGTCTCCCACCTCAGGCCCAACAATAGCTAGGACTGTAGGCACGTGCCACCATTTCTGGCTAACTTTTTAAAAATATTTATAGAGATGAGGATCTTGCTGTGTTGTCCAGAGTGGTCTCAAACTCCTGGCCTCCAGCAGTCCTCCTATCTTGGCCTCCCAAAGCACTGGAATCATAAGTGTGAACCACTGCACCTGACCACAGTTATTTTTTTAATTTCTAAAACATTTGATTCTTTTTAAAATTGCAGTTTCACTTTTTATTCCCTGAAAATATTTTCAAACCCTAAATTAAAATGTCTTTAATATGGGAAACACGTCATCTAGATGGAACAGTTCCAATGTCTTAAATCTTTATGGGTTTGTTTCTGCTAGCAGTTCTTGGGTTCTCATTCATAACTAGGTGCTAGTCATTAGATTTGAAAACTTACTTCTGTGAATAATATGAGACCTAGGATGATTTATCAGAGAGGATTTTGTATATTTCTAAAAGATATCTGAGGAACTATCGGTCCAGAACTCCCGTAATCTTAAATTCAAAAATTTTGTACCTTGGACCATTTTGGGGTTGTAAACATGAAGAGCTGGTTTATGCTTACCCTGAGGGTGTAGCCCCTTAAATCCCCGTTTAAAGTGTTTAAAGTATGATTTATCAAACTCTCTACCTTGTATAGGCCCAGGGCTTAGGATGCTATTCCTCTTGATATTCAAAGCCACCAGAGCCACAGCTCACTTTCCCATTGGGTTCTTTTGGACTAGAAAATGCCCTCATGGCAAAAGCAACTGTGAATGCTAAGTTTACTTCTCTGGCTTTTTGCCGTTCAGATTTTGGTTCACTGGTTTCTTGATAATTTAGTTATTCAGTTTTTAAGAAATTTTAAAGAACTTCTAGAATCCCTCACAATTTTGATCCAAAATATCTAACTTGCAATTACTAGAGATAGAAATAGCATCTTCTAAATTTTTAAATGGTTTATTTATAACTATTTTTGTGTCAGCTCTGTAATTTCATTCCCAGGCAAACTTTTTTTTTTTTTTAATCTTATTTAAAATAGCTTTGGCAATAGCCTTGATTTAATTCGTGGACACCTTTCCATATTATTGACTTTGTTCTTTTATTATTTAAAAATTTTTTTTTCATTTTTCATTTTCCATCTGTGGGACTTATGGTAAAAACTGACAACTTGAAAGCCATTTTTACAATTAAGCCTCTAGGATACAAATTACATCTTATGCTTCTCTTGGATCTTGATACTGACAACATTTAACACAGTGTACTGTATCCGGCATATATGGAAATTTAATGCTGGTTTATTTATTTTGGCTTTAAATTTTGTTTGGGGGCTTTATAATTTTTAAATGAAACATTTATTGAACATTTGCTGTGTAATAGGCACTGTGTTAATTGCTTGTCTGTGTTAATACATTGTCTAAATAATCTTTACAACTTACTGGTAAATGGTATGTTATTTTTCATAGAACAGACAATTGATGATTAAGTATTTAAGTGCCTTTGACTATAACAGAGGTTTGATAAGGGTATTTACAACAGTTTAATCTGAACAGGATCCACCAGTAGAATGTATTTATATTCCTCATCTTGTCTATATTTAGGATGTTTTCACAACAGTTGAAACAGCATGACTTTTTCTATTGTTGCAAAACATATGTTTGGATTAAACTTCCTGTATCTTTGGGTTTGGGTTTCTCTTTTTTCTGTCTCGTTCCCTAATTTATAGTTCAATATTGTCACTTAAAAAGTCAACAAACTACAAAGGAAAGTATGGAAACGGAAAAATGTTATCACTTTAATTTAGCTTAATCACATTTAGGTCTGAAAACAAGGTGGCCTTCAGTCAAATTAACTGGAACTTGGCACAGTAAATCTTCAATTTAACCTTAAATTTGGAGTTGACATTTTTATTGTTAGAATAAGAATAAGCCTTTAAAAAAATGTGTATTTAACATTTCTGTTTTTAGAAATTGTGAGTTTTTACCCCCCAGTTGCTGAAACCTTCTTGTATTTAAAAAAAAAAAAAAATATATATATATATATATATATAAATTATTTTTATAAGGCAATTTTTCTAGCATATATATTTGTTATATTAAGATTGCTCAGTCATAGTATAAGGGCTTTGTAAAATGATGTGGCATCTTAGTTTCAATAGATGCTTTATTACCATTGATAAGGCTGAACACATTAATTAATGCCCAAGGTTTTTACGTAATCATTGTGTAATTGTTAACTTGTTGAATATTATTGCATGTTTTAATAAACAGAAGATATCTTGGGAAAAATGTTGCCTACTTTCTCAGAACATAAATTTAGTTGTAAATGTCACTGAAGTGGATTGGTAGATAAAAATGTAATTTTGGCTTACAATAGTAACTTGTTTTCTAGTCGTAAGCAAATGCGTGACATATCTTTGCTCTAAAAGCATAGACTGGAATTACAAAAATAATATTTTAGAAAGAATTTTTAGAATACCTTATTTAGAAACATTACTTAAAAACATTAATAAATATTGTCATATATGTTGTAATTTTTCTTTTTAGCCTTTTTAAACCTATAAAGAATCAAGACATTTTTGTCATAAGATATTAAAATGTAGAAGTCCATGTAGGTAAATGATGAGTCTTTCTTGATTAAAAAAATTTCTTAAATTCTCTGCCTCAGGATAGCTAATTTAAGTATTTTATAAATGTCCCTAATCCTTCTTAAAAATACACATTTTTATATAAATATATAACCCCCTCACACACATACACACACTTCACTTGTTTCGGATCTTTTCTAGTCAATACATAATAAGTTTACCTCCATTTTTTAGCTGCATAATATTCTTTATTATTAATGCACTGTAATTTATTGAACCATTATCATGTTGACAGCATTTAAGTAGTTTATAATTTTTGGTCTTATGTTGTATGGTGGTTAAGAGTACTGTCTTATGAACCAGACTGCCAAGGTTTGAATCCCAACTTTATTATTTACTAGCTCTGTTATTGGGTAAGTTATTCATCTTTTCAGTTTCAGTTTTATAGTATGGGATAAAAATACCACCAACATCATAAAGCTGCTTTGGGTTTAGAACAGCGCCTACCCACGGAGTAAGCACTCAGATGTTTGCCGTAACAATGATGATAATACCGTTGGTACATGTTAATTCTGTAGATGACTTCCAGAAGGAGAATTGCTAAAAAGGTTTGCACATTTAAAATCTTGCAAGTTATATCTAAACTGTCCTCCAGAAAGTTGTTTCCACTTTACATTTCTAAACCAAGTGAGAGTATCCTTTTTTTTTTTTTTTTTTTGGCATCCTTGCCAACATATTGTTAGGCTTTGTGGTTTAAGCAATGTCATGTATAAAAATAAGCATGTTATAGTTTTGTTATTTTTCTGATTTTTAATTAGTTTGACATCATTCCTTAAGTTTTTAAGCCTTTTATATATTTCTTAATAAATTGCCCCATTATCATTTTAAAATTTATCTCTTATCTACACATAGGAGCTGATTTTATCTTTGTTAGTAGTTTTACCTGTATGCAAACAGTGATAAATGTCTTTGGATTATCTTGCATATTTAAGGTATATTTAATATTCCTACTCGAATACCTGGAAATCTGCCTGGTCCTTTTGCAAACTCAAAATAGGATGGAAGTAAAGAAAGCTAGTTGATGAAAAGCTCTTGGCATTAATTTTTCAAAACACATGAACAAAAACCAAGATCACACACACACACACACACACACACACACACACACGCAAACACCTTTCAAATTCTGACTTGACTTTTATCTTATTAGTGTCTGGTACATGGTAAGAAATTACTATTTCTAAATTGAACTCAATTCTCCATCAGATAGATTATCTTTTGATAAGTCTTTTGATTATAATAATGTTATACATACTGATTGGGTTAAAATTATATCACTATCTCCTTATAAAATTCATTTGAGAATTTAGCTTTTTTGTCTTTTGCCATACTTTAAATTCTAAATTTGAAATGACAACTTAACTGCTTTCATTTAAAAATGTAATTTTTTTTCCTCTTACATCTTTCAGGAAAAAACTTTCCATACTAATAGCTGATATCAGAGAACTAGTATATGAGTTTATAATTTATTGTTTATAAGTTGTCTAACTTTAGTCTATTGGTTTTCAACAGTATAATGGTAACCAGGAATTCTCAATGAGAATCCTTCCAAAAAAAAAAAACCCTGCTATGCTTGAATAAAAACTGTTACGATTTCTTTGTTATTTTTTTACATGGTTTCATCTGCCTTTTTATTGTAAAATTGTCTTACAGTGGTAAAAATAGTCAGAATTTTCACTGTTAAAATTAATCAAAAATGTATTTAGAGTTACTCTATTAAGAAATATTGAAAATTACTTATTTGTGAATGATCTTAGATTCCAAATTTATGTCCCAGGTCCTATTATTATAAGCTTCATGACCTTGCTAACTTCTGAAACTGAACTTTTATTTCTCATCTGTAGAATAAGAAAATTTGTTTCATTGATTTTGCTGGGTTCTTGTGACAGTCAGATGCAATATCATGTAAAAATGTTTTGTAAAGGCCAGGCGTGGTGGCTCATGCCTCTAATGCAGCACTTTAAGAGGCCGAGGCGGGTGGGTCACGAGGTCAAGAGATCGAGACCATCTTGGCCAACACAGTGAAACCCCGTCTCTACTAAAAATACAAAAAAATTAGCTGGACATGGTGGCACGCGCCTGTGGTCCCAGCTACTCGGGAGGCTGAGGCAGAAGAATTGCTTGAACCCAGGAGGCGGAGGTTGCAGTGAGCCGAGATTGTACCACTGCACTCCAGCCTGGTGACAGAGCAAGACTCTGTCTCAAAAAAAAAAAAAGTTTTGTAAAAAGTATTGCATATAAATATAAAAAGTTTCAAAAAAAAATGGTTGATGCCATTAAAGAATCACACTTTAGTTATGAGTTTACTACTAAGCAGATACCAAGAGTACCTATTAATAATTAGGGATAGTATATTTTCAAGTAAATAATAAAAATTATCTACATAAAAAATTTATGCCTAAGGAATATGTTACACCAAATTATAGAAGAATTTATAATAAATGTGTAATTCCAAAAGAATTAATGAGAATTTTTCATGTTCCTAAAATAGGCAGTAGGATGATTAACAAGCAAAGTCATAAATATGGTCTTTATCCATTCTTTAATTCTAATTTAGTTAAATACACATTTTCTAGGTGAGAGAGAACAATAGTTTTCTTTATTGAAAGCCTCACTTGGATTTAACTCTTCTTTTTAATCTTTTATGGAGAGGAAGTAATGAAGTTTCTTCTTTCATATAATAAAAATACCTGTTTTGAGTATTTTAGCTCACATATATATATATATATATATATATATATATATATATGTATATATATTTGTTTTCAAATTTTGCTAAATTTTATGCATCCTGGTAGTTTTTAAAATAACTGACAAGGTCCCCTTAACTTGTATGTTATTTATTTTTGTTAAACAGATAACAGTGTCATAAAATCTTAGAGTATCTTATAATTCACATTCCACATTTGAACATGTTCTTCCTGAACATATAGTTGGATTCATTTTTCTTTATTCCCTTTTGGCTGACTAAAATATTTTATTTAAAATAAAGCAAGGGTCTTTTATGATACCTTATTTATATTTTCAGTGATAAACTGTAAAGGAACACTGACTTAAAGCAGATTTCTTTTTTAAAAAATATTTTTAACTTACAACTATTAGAATTCTGAATAATTTTTTAAAAATAATTTCCTTGTTTTACCTATTCTTATTAGAGCTGATAGCATATCAAAACTGTAATTCATACAGTCTTTGAAAAGCCATGTTTTGCCTAATTATTCTAATTTTGTTTTAAATAAAGTAATAAAATGTGGTTAAAGGACCTTTTGTATCCTCCCCAATCATATTCCTTTTCCTTCTTTCTTTCTTATAGAAGCAACCACAATCTTGTAATTTGTGTGTTTTTTTTCTGCCCAAGTTAAATTATACATATGATCATCCATCTGTGCATGTGTATATGTAATCATCCGTAAATATTCTATAATGCCATTTGACATACTTTTTCTTCCACTTTCTTACTGAGATCCAATTTACAAAATGAAATGCACAGATCTTTAGTGTAAGGTTTTTATTGTGACAAATTTACATGCCCATGTAACCCACATTCATTTCAAAATATAGAACATTCTTCCTTACCCTAGGAAGCTCCCTTAGGTCCCTTCCAAGATAATCCCCTGAACCCAAAAGACAACTACTTATTTTTTTCCTACCCTGCATTAGTGCTTTGTATTCTACATCATGCAGTATTGTACTTCTTAATGTCTAAATTCTTTTGCTCAGTAGGTTTTTGAAAGCCTATATTTTGTGTATGAGTAGTTAATTTCTTTTTATTGCTGAGGAATGTTCTAATGTTTGAATATATTACAGTTTGTTTATTCTCCTAATTTGCTTTTCATTACTAATATCTAGCTTAATTCCACTGTGGTGAAGGAACATATTCTACCTGATTTCAGGTCTTTGAAACTTGTTGAGATGTTCTTTAGAGCCCATAGATTCTATACACACTACCTATGGTCAATTTTTGCACTATAAAAGAATGTGATTTGGCAATGGTTTACTATAATGGTCTACAGTGATACTGTGATATAATAAATATATATTTCACCTTTACCCCTGGCTCCTAACACAGCTCCTTAATGCCTTGTAATTTCTTGAATGATGGGATGAATATAGAGCGTGTTTGGTTAAAATATTTGGTCTTAATCTCTGGTTCTTGGCACTAGAACTTCTGAAACCCTTGGAATCTCCCTAGTGATAAGTGTCTTTTGACATCTCATACTAATGAGATTACTGGTTGTGGGGGGAGAGGCAGAAAGACCAAGCCATGATTAAAACGTTGAAATTTTTAACACTACCCCCTGACCTCCACAGAGAGAGGAGAGAGGCTGGCGATTGAGCTAATTACCAATGGCCAATGATTTAATCATCCTTTCATAAAAACTCCTAACCTGTAGGATTTGTAGAGAACTTCTGAGTTGGTGAATATGAAAAGTACTGACAGAGTAGCATGGTGAAGTCTCACACCATCCCTCTCCTTCCCACCTGGGAGGTAAATTGTCTCTTTGTGCAGCATATCTGGACAAAGACTCTATACACACTACCTGCCCATTAGTCATCTACATTACCTTCTCCTGACATCCAACCATTGACATTGTCATGGCTTGATAATGCAGGATCACCAGAAGCAGATGATTCTCCTTCTAATGTATGATCAGAAAGTAAAAGTAACTTAATACTACATCACAATGCCTGTCATTCACCCTGCTTCATCTCATCACATAGGCATTTTATCATTACATATCCTCACAAGAAGGAAAAGGGTGAATATAGTACAATAAGATATTTTCAGAGAAAGATCACATTTACATAATTTTTATTAGAGTATATTATTGCAGTTGTTTTATTCTATTATTCCTGCTGTCTCTTGCTGTTTCTGATTTGCAAATTATATTTTTTCGTAGACACATACTTACAGGAAAACAACATAGTATTTAAAGGATTCACTGCTATATGTGGCCTCAGGCATCCAATGGAGGTCTTGGAGTGTATCCCCTGTGGATAAGGCAGGGACTACTGTACTGACATTTTTATTTCCATGTTCTATCAGTTACTGAGATTTGCATTTTGGTCAATCTTTTAAGCCTCCCATATCCCCATTGCATTGATCTTTTGCTTTTATGAAGTATGACCCTTGGTATACAGTAATTCTTACTTATTGTAATATACTTAATCTAATATTGGTATAGCTATATCAGCTTCCTTTCGCATTTGTACAGTGTTTTTCCATCTTTTTGCTTTGAGCCTTTCTATGTGCTTTTATTTAAAGTAAGCAATATATAGTTTTCCTTTTTTAATCCAGATTGATTGACAATAGTTTTCTTTTCATTGAAGTATTTAGTCTACCTGCCTTTAATATGCACACCGATTGGTATTTCATTGGTCATTGCTCTTTTTTTTTCCAGTTCTGATTATTTTTTGATTAATCAAATATTTTTTATTCCATTTTATGTCTTGCTATAGTTATTCATTCTTTTATTATTCTTCGAGTGGCTACCCTAGAAATTATAACATACATTCTTTACTTATTAGAGTCTACTTTAAATTAGTACTTTTAACAATTCCTGGACAATATAGGAATCTTAGAATATTTTAACCTCATTTGTGCCCATTCCACCCCTGCATTTGTGCTGTTATTGTCATATATTTTAAATCTATCTCTCTCTCTTTTTTTTTTTTTTTTTTTCTGAGATGGAGTTTCGCTCTTAGTGCCCAGGCAGGAGTACAATGTCGCAATCTTGGCCCACCACAACCTCTGCCTCCCGGGTTCAAGCGATTCTCGTGCCCCAGCCTCCCAAGTAGCTGGAATTACAGGCATGCACCAGCATGCCCAGCCAATTTTGTATTTTTAGTAGAGATGGGGTTTGTCTATGTTGGTCAGGCTGGTCTCAAACTCCCGACCTCGGAGTTTGAGGTGATCCTCCTGCCTTGACCTTCCAAAGTGCTGAGATGACAGAAATCTATCTATATTTTAAACCTCACAATTTATTACCATTTTGGTATTGCTATCAATAATGTTATTACCTACTTTTATTTGGATTTACCCACTCACTCATCCTTTCTGGCTTTCTTCATTCCATTCTCTATTTTCATGTTTTAATCAGGGATCAGTTTTCTTCTGAAAACCTTTCTTTAAAACATCTGCTGGTGACTGTGTTTTTGTTTGAAAGCATTTTAATTTTGAATGTATTTTTATATTGGTTTTCATTTTTGAAAGTTATTTTCACTGGGTATAGAATTCTAGGTTAGCTTTCCTTTCTTTTGGTACTTTAAAACTATCATTTTGTTGTCTCTTATTTCTACTGAAAACTTGTGTGGCCAGCACAGCTGACAGCATTAACTTAAGCATACCGTGATAATGACCCTATGGTCTAAGGGGAATATGTGTTTGGAGTTCTGAGCTAAGGAACCTGGAGATTCACTTCTTATCTAAGAGGGGCATCAATAGCAGCAATAGATAGTAATATGAGGTATAAAGGTTGAACTAGTATTACAAGTTGGGAGACTGTCACGAAGACCCTATTTAGTACATATAGCTCCTATCCCAAAATACATCTTGGGAACGGGTATCTTGTCAGGCTTGACCCTCCAAACAACTGCCGAAAAATTCCAACTGAGAGTTAGGATGGTAAAACATAATCAGGGGAACACAAAATGGTTACCAATACAGCCAGTACAGTTGTCAGCCCCATAGCAATTAGTAGTACTGAAGCAATACGACTTGTGGGTAGGGGTTAGGGGCATGATAAAATCACAGAAACTTAAGGAATTAGCCCAGGTAGACATTAAAAGGACAGTAGTACACAGCCCATACAGTAACACTGTATGCTTGGCATGTAACTTTTTTTTACCAATTTAGCCAGAGCCACCTTCAGCCTCTCCATTGCCCCAAAGTCAAGACCAATTTGCATTCACCTGGAAAGGGGAACAATGGACCTTTACCATCTTGCCCCAAGGATATTTACATAGCCCCACTATCTGTCAGGGTCTAGTGACCAGAGACCTCAATCAATGGACTACCCTGGAGAGGGTAACATGTTTTCCATTAAATTGATGATATTGTACTAACAAAGTCTTTTTCCAGCTTACAAACTGCAGCCCCACCTTTGGGTTAGTAATGGAGGTTGCTAGTCCCCATCTTTCCGTCTCATATGGCAAACAGTGTATGGGCAGCACAGACAGTTAAGGGTCCAGGCTTATGTCATCCTGTTGGGTAACACTAAAGTTGTTCTTTCTGCCATTATAGATAAGGTGTAGGCCTACTCAGGTCCTACCACACCAAAGCAGTTGCAGACCTTCTTAAGCCTTATAGGGTATTGGTATCCTTTTATTCCCGAGTTGGCCCAACTCCTCAGGCCCCTGTACCACTTAGTCAAGATGGGGGCCCACTGGAGCTGGTCCACAGAAGAAGATGAGGCCTTTAAACAAACTAAAGTCATAAGGAAACAAATATAAATCCTGGGAACTCTAGTACAGGGACAACCTTGTGAATTGGACATAGCCAGTTACCCTGAGGGGTGTGCCATTAAGGTTCTAGTCCCAGCCATGGAAGGGGGCTGAAGCTAAATACATCATCCCTTACAACAAGTGGACAACATGACAAAGGGGCCCCCAGTACTGATATGCACCTGGTATCCCATAGCAGGTTGGTAAAGGTTACCTTCCAGAAACCAAATTCTGGGAATTCCCAGACACAGATGTGGCCAAATAGCAGACATACCTGCAACATTAGGCTCCAAACAAGAGGAGCACATCAACTAATAGCTCCTTAAGCGCAGAGTTCCATTTGGTTCTCAGCCCTTCACCTGTTTGACAACTGAAGGACAGTCTTGGTAGAGGCTACTGAGCCTGGTTTAATCAACTCCAAAGTGCCTAGAAAAACCGTCAATACAGTATGATTTCTATTATGTTTGTTATTCTCTTTTGTAATAGTTGCATTTGGCTGCACATACTGCTTCTCCACCTACCTGGCCCCCAAAAATCACACACACTAAAAAATTATAAAAATGTGAGGGACATTCAGGAATATGCTGAGGTGGAATGTATGGCAGATGCACTTGACAGCAATAACTCAAGCATACCCTAAGAGTGGCTGAATGGTCTAAGAAGAATGCGTGTTCTGGCTTCCGAGCTAAGGAATCTGGGAGTGGCCAACCCAAAGATTCACTCCTTATCCATGAAGGACATCTGAACCCCTGGCCCATTCCTTGGAATACAGGCTGTACAGGGGATTAGAGACCCTTTGTTTTGGGTTAAGTGGAGTTTGCTAGGTGAAGTTTGCTAGGTAGAAATTACAAAATAAAAATGCTATGTAAGGCTGGGCATGGTGGCTCATGCCTGTAATCCCAGCACTTTGGGAGGCTGAGGCAGGCAGATCACCTGAGGTTGGGAGTTCAAGACCAGCCTGAGCAACATGGTAAAATCCCATCTCTACCAAAAATACAAAATTAGTGGGCATGGTGGCATGCGCCTGTAATCCCAGCTACTTGAGAGGCTGAGGGAGGAAAATCGCTTGAACCTGGAAGGCGGAGGTTGCAGAGAGCCAAAATTGTGCCATTGCACTCCAGCCTGGGCAACAAGAGTGAACCTAGGTCTCAAAAAAAAAAAAAATGCTATGCAAATAATTGTTTTTTACAAACGGTATCAATTTTCCTGTCCGGCATGTCATTCCTGGACTAAGTTCTTAATCCCTGTATTAAGTTCTCAAACTCTGTGTCTCATTTGTTGGTTCTGGGTCTCTCCTTCGACCTCTTAAACACAGTGCCATCCCTATTGGAGTCAGTAGGGGTCTAGCACAACAAAAGTCAGCTGCTACTCTTACTGATTCTTTGAAGGTATTAGATTTTATCCTCTGGTTGTTTTTAAGATTTTCTGTTGGTCTTTTTTTTTAATCAGCTTTCCTGTGGTATCCCTAGATATGGTGGGGTTTTGTTTTTGTCCCACTTATAGTTCACAGGAATTCTTAAATCTGTTGTTTGATGTATTTCATTAGTTTGGGAAATCTTTCAGGCAGTATGTCTTAAGATACTGCTTTTTGGCAGGGTGTGATGAGTCATACCTGTAATCCCAGCACTTTGGGAGGCCGAAGCTGGTGGATCACAAAGTCAAGAGATCAAGACATCCTGGCCAACATGGTGAAACCCTGTCTCTACTAAAAATAAAAAAAATTAGCTGGGCATGGTGGCACATGCCTGTAGTCTCAGCTACTCAGGAGGCTGAGGCAAGGAGAATCTTTTGAACCCCAGAGGTGGAGGTTGCAGTGAGCCAAGATCTCGCCACTGCACTCCAGCCTGGCGACAGAACTCCGTCTCAAAAAAAAAAAAAAAAAAAGATACTGCTTTTTCTTCATTTTCTCTCTCCTCTACAATTGATATTTAGACCATTATACCTATACCCATTTGTTTCTTAACAGTATTTCTTTCTTTATCTTCTTCATATTTCACACTGGGTATTTTCTTTTGGTCTGTCTTCCCGGCCATTAATTCTTTTCTGTAACTAATCTACTATTAAACTCATCTATTAACTTTTTTATTTTATCAATCTTGTTTCTTAGTTCTACAATTTCTAATTGCTTCTTTTTTCTCTAAAGTTTAGGCCTTTAATTTTTCTTTCTATTTTTCTTTAACAGTAATCACACTTACTCTAAATCATGTTTTTAATAACATCTATAGGTCTTTTTTGTTTGTTCATTTGTCACTTAGCTCTGTCTCTTAGAATGCTTGGTAACTTTTGGTTGAATGCTAGATATTATATAAAACTTTGGTACAGGTCTGTTTGCTTCCAGAAAATATTTAATGTTCTTCTGACTGATAGTTAGAATAAGGGCAGATCACCTCAATTTAATCAGTGATTAAGATGGTTCAAGCCTGGATTTGAGGATCAGTTTATTTCTTGTATTTTCCACAGTCCCAGTTCAAACTTGGGGATCTCCCATCTATCAGGCTTCCTCAAGCTCTCCCTTTGAGGATCGTGAATCCAGTTTTTACTTCCTCAGCTGTTTATGGGAATGCTGAAAGCCCTCTTAGTATCTAGTTTCAGCTTGGTCTTCTTTAGCCCCTGAAAATACTTTGAAGGCAGAAGTCCAACAGAAGATCACTTCTCTGCAGGGTCACCTTTGTTATTCCCTTTTTCCCAGATTCTTGATTCTTGAAGTTCTCAGTGCCTTGGTAGACCTGAACTCCAGTTTTAGGGTTGCAGTTCCCCATCCCCATAAGAAGGCCTAAAAGTACTGCTTTCTGCTAATGCTACCCAGGAATTGGCAGATGTCTAAAGGGAAAAAGTGGAAGAGGATATAAGACTAAATTCAACAAATGTTGCTTTTCTCTCCAGGAGCTTGACTTCTTCTGTTTTGGCAGACTTGGTTTTTCTACTGTATCTTCAAGCATATTTGTATTTTATCAGCTTTTACAGTCTTTTTCAGTGGGAGATTTGATCTAACAAAACTTTTCTGATAGCTCGAAATGGATATCCAATTCCTAGCATTTTATCGTAGTCAAAATGTCCTTTATCATAGTTGTTTCATTAATCTCTCAAGTATAAACTGAGTGTTTTAAGCAGAAAATACTGGACTGTATATAAAAATATGACATGAAGACCAACCATTTTACCCTCAGTACAGATAAATGACAAATACATCATTGTGAAAATATATTATTTTTGGTCAGACTGAGCTTTGCTTTCTGCTTTTCTTTGAATGCCCTCTAGTGGAAATTTTATTGAAACAAAAAAAACAGAAATTGAGACTAACAAAGGGTTCTATGTCATCCAGAAATAAATTTTAATTATGGTTAGATAATATATATAAACTGTATTCTTTTTAACTATTTTTAAAAGTTCTATTGAAATACAATTACAACCCCCACAGATCGTACATAACAGGAAAAAAAGAAAACTCAGGCAACAATCCCTGATGAACACAAATGCAAAAAAAACTCAACAAAACACTTGAAAATTGCATTTGACAAAACAATAAAAAGATCATCTGCTATGATTAAATGGGATACATCCAAAGAATGTGAAGATGAATAAACACAAATAATTGTGACACATCATTTCAGCAAATAAATAACAAAAATCATATAATCATATCAGTAGATGCTGAAAAAAATAATACTCAATATTCCTTCATGATGAAAACTTAACAAAATGAGTACAGAAGGAACATAGCTCAATCAGGGCTAAATATGACAAACCCACAGTGAACATCATAATCAATGGGGAAAACTTAAAATTTCTTTCTCTATGATCTGGAACAAGTGTGGCTACTTTTCCTACCTTTATTTATCATAGTACTGGAAGTCCTACCTAGAGCAATTAGGCAGGAGAATGCAATAAAAAGCATCCAAATTGGAAAAAAGGAAGTTAAACTGTCTCTGTTTGCAGGAAACATGACCTTGTATATCTAGAGAGAGAACTCTATAAGATGCCACAAAAAAACTTACAAGAAATAATAAATTTGGTAAAGTTGCAAGATATAATATCGATATACAAAAATGAGTAACACATCCATAGGCCAACAGTGAAACTTCTCAGAAAAATTAAGAAAGCTATTTCAAAACAGTAGCTAAAAAAAGAATACCTAAGGATAAACTTAACCAAAAGGGCAAAAGATAAATATATATGAAATGAAAACTATAAAACCTTAATGAAGGATAGTAAAGCAGACACAAGTAAATGGAAAGATATCCCATGTCCTTGCACTAGAAAGAATATTAATGAAATATTTATATCACCCAATGTGATCTACAGAATCAATGCAATCCATGTTAAATTACAAATGGAAATAAAATAAAAATCATAAAATTTTTAATGGAAATGCAAAATACCTCAGATAGATAAAAGAATCTTGAACAAAAAAGAAAAAGCTGGAGATATCACACTGCCTGATTTCAAAATATGCTACAAATCTATAGTAACCAAAACCATATGGCAGTGGCAAAAAATGTGGAGGGGGGTGGGGAGAGCAGATAGACATAGACAAATGACAGACAAGTATAGACAAATGAAACAGGATAGAAAATTCAGAAATAAATTCGTGCAGTTACAGTCAATTCATTTTTGCCAAAGGTACTAAGAACACACATTCTATAAGGACAATCACTTGAATAAACTATGCTAAGGAAAGCGCAACACCCACATGTAGAAAAACATGTCTAGACTGTTATCTTACCACAAACAAAAATCAACTCAAAATAAAAATTTAAATGGATGACCCGAAACTGTGAAATTACTAGAGAAGAAAACACAGGAAAAATGGTTCCTGAAATTAATTAGGATAAGAAATTTTCAAATAAACATCAAAAACACAAGCAACAAAAGCAAAAATAGACAAATGGATAAACCTCAAAGCTTCTGCAAAACAGAGAAAGCAATAAATAGAAAGAGGAAACAATGCAGAGAATGGAAGAAAGCATTTGCCAGCTATGCATCAGACAAGGGGTTAATACACAAAATACATAAAGAATTCAAACTAGTCAAAAGAAAAAAAAAAGATACAATTACATATTGTAAAGCTTAAGGTGTATGGTTCAATGGTTTAAGCATATTTACATCATTCTGCAGCTATCACCATAATCTAACTTTTGAACAATTTTATCATTTTCAAAAGGAACTTAGTATGCATTAGCAGTCATTGATTTCCACCCAAACCTCCCAGCTCCCACCCACCCCTTAGCAACCACTAATCTACTTTATAACTCTATAGATTTGCCTGTTCAGGAAGCCTAGTAGGTGAAGGAAAAAAAAATCACTTAATGTCATTTGTTTTTAAAATTTATTTCTGTTACACAGTTAATACATGCTAAACACTAGGAGATAGAAGATGAAAGACCCAGTCCTTGTCTCAAGAATTTGATAGCACAGAAGAGATTCCAAGGCTATAGGCATTTACAACATAGGAAGATTAGAGGTAGTAGAAAGTGTCTCTAGGAACAGAAACTGGGAAAACTTAAATGAGATGCAGATGACAAGTGAAACCTTCCTAGCAGTTCATTTCTCAAACTTAGTTGTTTTTTACTGTTTGGTTTTTGGGGCTTTTTGTTTTGTTTTGTAGTTTTTGTTTTGAGACAGTCTTGCTCTGTTGCCCAGGCTGGAGTGCAGTGGCGTCATCCTGGCTCACTGCAGCTTCAACCTGGGGTCAAGCCATCCTCCTGCCTCAGCCTTCTAAGTAGTTGGGACTACAGGTGCATACCATCATGCCTGGCTGATTTAAAATTTTTTTTTATAAAGACAGAGTCTCACTATGTTGCCCAGTCTGGTCTCAAACTCCTGGGCTCAAACCATCCTCCTGCTTTGACCTCCCCAAATGCTGGTAGTACAGGTGTTAGCCACTGCACCCAGCCTCAAACTTTGTTTTGAAAAATGAGTAGGAGCTAGCCAACTGAAGATCGTAAAAATGAATATTCAGTTTAGAGACAGGTGTATGTCCAATTGGAGAAGGATGAAAATGACGTGTTTCATTTGGGCAGTTGTAAATACTGTAACTAGAAATATTGCAACCAGAGCATGAAATATTAGAATAGAAAGTATTCAGAATTGACCCACTTTGACAAAGGCTAGATAATAACCTGTGTAATCCTACTGAGAGATATGAATTTTTTTTTTCTTTTTCTTTTTTTGCAATGGAGTTTTGCTCTTGTTGCCCAAGCTGGAGTGCAATGGCAAGCTCATGCCTGTAATCCCAGCGCTTTGGGAGACTGAGGTGGGTGGATCACCTGAGGTCAGGAGTTCGAGACCAGCCTGGCTAACATGGTAAAACCCCGTTTCTACTACAAATACAAAAAATCAACTGAGTGTGGTGGTATGCGCCTGTAATCCCAGCTACTTGGGAGGCTAATGGAGGAGAATCGCTCAAGTTCGGGAGGCAGAGGTTGCAGTGAGCTGAATATCATGAATTTTATCATGAAAGCTACTGAATAATTTAAGAAAAATGAACATATTAATATTTGGTAAAGGTTATTCTGACAGCAGATTGAGGATGAATAGGAATCAAGAAATACAGTTATAAGATTGTTACAAGAGCAACTTAACAATGTTTCATTGACACTATACTTGCGAGTATGTATAGATATACTTCTCTCTTTACAATGACTATACAGTATTCCACTGTATGGATGTGATATCTTAATCCAGTATTTCATTAAAGAACACTTGAATTGTTTCCAGTTTTTTACTTTCACAAAAAAATGCTACAGTGAACATCTTTGGCAACTTGGATAGTTTTTTTTTTTTTTTTAATAAAAAACATTCCTAAAGTGGAGTTGCTGAGACAAAGTTATATGTATATTTAAATGGTGATAGTGTTGTGGGAATGCAGACCTTGAGCATGAGACATCCAGGTTCTTGGTGTGTTGAACAAACAGTTGAACAAAACGCACAAAGTAACAAAGGAATGAAACAGCAAAAATGGGGATATATTGAAGTGGAAAACACTCCACAGGGTGGGATTGGGCCTGAATCAGTGGTTCAGGGGCCCTGCTTACAAGGTTTTCTGGGATTTATGTACCTCTTTTGAGATCCCTATTGGCTACCCACTATGTGGATGAAGAATTTGGCCTGTGGCCAATTAAAAGCTGAGGTCTGTTGGCCTATGGCCAACCAGGGGCCAGCGTGGACTGGTGCCCTATGCAGACAAAGGGATAACCCGTGCTTGGCCTACGGCCAATCATTGGCACTTTCCCTTTCCACCTGAGCCTCAGTGGAATGGGGAGGCTTTTAGCCTCTGATTCTTTATTACTAGGGGGTGGAGAGATGGGGATTTCTTTTTGTTAGAAATAAATGTTGGATTTTGTAAAATACTCATTCTGCATTTATTGAGATAATCATTTTTTTCATTTTTAGTTTGTTAATATGGTACATTATATTGATTTATGTTTCAAATGTCAAACCAGCCTTGCATTCCCAGAATAACTGCCCTTAGTCATGATGTATTGTATATTTTTGGATTTGTTAAAATTTGTTCAGAACACTTTTATTTTCAGTGAAGATTATTGGTTTGTGGTTTTCTTTCCTTATAATGGCGCACTCTGCTTTTGGTAGAAGAGTAATTTGTGCTTCATAGGATGATTTGAGAAACGTCTTCTCCTTTTCAGTTTACTGATGAGTTTGTTTAGAATTGATGTTGTTTTTCATTAACTGTTTGGTAGAATTCACCAGTGAAGCCATCTGGCTTGTTGTTTTCTTTGTGGAAAATTTAATTTAATTTATAATTACTAATTGAGTTTTTTTTTTTAAATAAGTCTAGGGCTATTCGGTTTGTTTTTTAGTGAGCTGTGATAGTTTGTGTATTTTGAGAAATTTATCCATTTCATCTAAGTTATCTAATTTATTGGCATAAATTTGTTTATAATACTTCCTCATACTTCTAAAATCTGGATAATCTGTACTGAGGTTACTTCTCTTTTTCCTAATACTGGTAAGTTGTTTCTTCTCTCTTTTTTTTCTTAGTCTAGCTATAGGTTTGTAAATGTTATTGGTTTTTCTCATAATAAGGATCTGAACAAGAATAAGGAGTTAGCAAAATGAAGGTCTGAGGAAAGGGAAGAGCACTTTCACAGTTCCTGCAAAGGGGAGAACTTGGCATTTTCAAAGATAATTAACTGTTAAGTGACCAAGAATGGAAGCATGGAGAGCAGTTATGAGGGTATGGCAATAATATAAGTCAGAGTAAGATGATGTTAGTTTGGACCACTGCAGTGGCTAATGAGGTGATGAGAAGTGATCAGAAGCAGATTATGAAGGTAGGGTTAATAGGACCTGTTGATGACTTGTACTTGGAATGATAGAGAAGAGTCATGAATTATGCCTAGTCTTAAGCCTGAGCAATGTGGTTAATGGTGCCTTGATGAAATAGAGAAGACTGAGAGGAGCAGATTTGGGTTATTATAGGGGTAAGTGCAGTGGAGACGACACATCAAGAGTTTGGATTTAGACATAATGAAGAATTTGAATTCGAATGGTTAATTCAAATAATTTGTTGTTTTCGCATGTGTGTGTGTATGTGGGTTTTTTGTGTGTTTTTTGTTGTTGTTGTTGTTGTTGTTTTTGAGACAGGGTTTCACTCTGGTTGCCCAGGCTGGAGTGCAGTGGAATGATCTTGGCTCCCTGAAGTCGACCTCCCAGGCTCAGGTGACTCTCCCATCTCCGGAGTAGCTGGGATCATAAGTGTGCATGACAACACCCAGCTAATTTTTCTGTTGTTGTCGTATTCTAAGTAGAGACAGGGTTTTATCTGTTGCCCAGGCTGGTCTTGAACTCTTGGACTCAAGCAATCTACCCTCTTCAGCCTCCTGAGTACAAAGATTACAGGCATGAGCTACCACATGTGGCCAGTTGCATATATTTTTTTGTGTTTGCTTGGATTATCCAGGAAATTCAATCTTTACCTCGTGAAGATCGCCTGTCTAATGAAGCCTGTATGTAAGAGATATTCAAGATAGAGGAGGCAATGTTGTACAAACTGCCTTAGCATATAATTTCACATAAAATCTTCAAATTATAATATACCATGAAGTAGAAGACACAGATATATATGAATTGCTTTGTGCTAATAAGGACATTGGTGTGAAGTTATCAGATTCAGGGTATCCCTTATACTAACACCCTTACAGAGAAATAGTCTATTTGTAGGTAGTAAATGTAACATGAATAACCAATATAAACTTTCTTGGTAATATCAAAACATAGAACTCTGAAATTATTTTTCTTTTCCAAAGTTCTTTGTGTGTAAATCAAATATATTTCACCGACTCACGAAAATTGGGCCCAGAATGTCAGACCTCCTTTAAAACAGACCGTGATGTTAACGTTCAGCCCAAGTAGAGCAGATAAAATGGGGTCTCCTTGGAATAGGCCCAGAAGCTAACTAACTTTCAGTAGTAGAAGGATTCAATCTCTAATTTTGGGAAATGATAAACTACAGAGAAACCACTATCCTCTTCCAGAAAGTACTCTTAAGAGAGTATTAAACTGGTTAATCCATTGGACTTATCTCTTTTCTGATTATATATAGTAAGTCTCCAAGTTAGAATAAAATTCCTTCAGTCTCCAACTAAAGTAGAATCATAATATATTAAGGAAGAAAGTTTTTCAATTTACATTTTTGTTTCAGCAATCCTCTAAATAAAATGTAATAAGCATTTGTTTTAGCAAATCCTTTGAGGCCAGAGAACTTATTTGGGTTATTCATTACTATATTCCTAGCATAAGCATAGTGTGGGTACTCTGATAGTTTTCTAGATGAATACATATATTAGTGAAACTTCATAGTAGAAAGCATGGCTTATTTCATGATTGTTTTAATACATTTCACTAGAGGGTGCTGTGTAAGCATTCAGCACTTTAAAAGTGTTATCTCTTTCACTTGTACTTATTTGTAGGAAGATTGGATTTTTAAATCACCTGATTTAGCAAAAGTTTTCATTTATTTTTGTTTTCAAAGCAGTGCTTGTGGTATTGTGTATGGTTAAATTAATGAAAACGACGGATTAATGGCAGCATTAACACCTATTTTTTTTTCCTCCTCCTTAGGAGACTTATGACCCCAATCATGTATGCTGCTCGAGATGGTCACACCCAGGTTGTTGCTCTCCTTGTTGCTAGTGGAGCAGAAGTTAATACCCAGGATGAGAATGGTTACACTGTGAGAAACATTTTTACAATGTTTCTTTTTGTTTCTGAGACACTGATACCATGTTATTATTATCACTAATCTACAAAAAAAAGTTTTAAGAAGTAATAATTACAAAAGGGCTGGGATATAATTGCTATCTGTTGAAAAAAATCAACAGTTAAAACAGAAGGCCAGGCCTGCTGGCTTATGCCTATAATCCCTGCACTTTGGGAGGCTAAGGCAAGTGGATCACTTGAGTTCAGGAGCCCAAGACCAGCCTGGCCAACATGGTAAACCCCATCTCTACTAAAAATACAAAAAATTAGCCAGGCGTGATGGTGCGTGCCTGTAATCTCAGCTACTCAGGAGGCCGAGCCAAGAGAATCACTTGAAGCCGGGAGGCAGAGGTTACAGTGAACCAAGATCGCACCACTGCACTTCAGCCTGGGCAACAAGAACGCAACTCCGTCTCAAAAAACAAAAAGAAAAAAGAAATAGAAATAAGGAATTTAACTCTCTTAGTCCTTAATCTTGACACAAAAAAATATATAACTCAGCAAAATTTGGGCTCTGAAATACACATAAGAATTCTTTTTTGTAGAAAACCCTTCAGTGATTAGCAAATAAATCATTTTATTCCATAACATCAGTTAATTGTATAAAACACTGCCTTTAAAAAAATCAATGAGCTTTGCAGTCAGCTTTGCAATTACAGCTTTGGAAATGTGTTTACATTAAATTGTGAAATGAAGAGATTGCATCATTCCATTAATTATTCACTTTTTTATTGTGCCATAAATACTGTTGAAAACTTCTCCTATCTGTCTCATATACACTCTCTCTCTAAACAATCTTCCTTTCTCCCCAACTTACAGGCTTTAACGTGGGCAGCACGTCAGGGTCATAAAAGTATAGTTTTGAAGTTGCTTGAACTTGGAGCTAATAAAATGCTACAAACCAAAGATGGAAAGCTGCCCAGTGAGATTGCAAAAAGAAACAAACATCATGAGGTATCCTTCTGCATATATTAAACTTTTTTTTGTGGCATATCACATTATAATTTGTAGAACTTCTGTATTTTTTGTTAGAATTTACAAGTGTAATTATAGTGTATCTGGCAATTATTAAATTGTTTATATATGTGTATTTCCTCCAGCCAGGTAATGAAAACTATTTTTCTAGAGGATTCATCTTCTAAACAAGATGCACTTATAATACACTAATTTAAAAGCTCTATAAAAGAGTAATAAAATCTTATTCTGGCCCCAGGAATAAAATTGTAATAAACTATTTAAACCTTTTTAACTGGTCCAGAATTTTAAAAGTTATTTAGTGAAAGCTAATAAAATGCCAGAGTTTGAACATGTAACTAAACATTCTTTTGTAAGTTTAATTAATATATTAAGCAATTTAAAAATTTAATTGTTTAAGCAGCATTTACTCTTATATGTGTGACAGGGCATACAATAAAGTGATAATACAGCTGGATGTATAATCTGTCATGCAGATGTTAAACTCAATAATAAATACTTGTGATACATTAAGTTACTTTATCAATATGAACTTTTCGTCTGAAGATTAAAGCATTAGCCACAAGTCTGTAATGTCTAAGCAAGGACCAAATATAGTACAATTATAAAACTAAGTTACTTAGTTTAAGAGTTTGTAACACTGAATTCCTGAATTTGAAAACACATAAAATTCCAAAGATTCCATCATGTAATCATCAGACCAAGCCACTTTTACTGCATATAAAGTAACTTCCTCTAACCTTTTAAGCAACCTGATAAACATGCCTATCATTTTCCAAATGTTATTTTAATATTTTCAGAATTATTATAAGGTAAATGGTAATCACTAAAGCCCTGTAGAACTTGAAAAAGGAATTTACCATTTTTCTTCTCAGCTCTGAAAATTCAAAAACTTAAATTTATTTTATAACATTGTTAAATTTAGAGTATATGACACCAAACTTGAAATAAGTTTATAAACATCAAAGGTTATTTTGAGTCATAAATCATTTATTGAAATGAGATTTGATCTTGCATTTTGACTGATTACATGATATAATCTTGACTTCCTAATAAGTTAGATTTTAAAACTAAGAAATTCACCATATCTTTTTGGGGTATTCAGTTAGGATTTGTATACATTTAGTCATGCTCATTATTCTCTTTCCATTTAGCAATGTTTTTAAAGTACTACCTTAATATTTAATCTGAGTCTCTTATCCAAATGGAATTTTTAGTTTTGCTTTATAGCTTACCAAAAATATTACTCTCTTCCTTTAATCTTTACTATTTTTAATTAGATGTACTTTTTTTCTTTTCTGACTATTATTATACGTCAAGGAAGAATTTACTTGATATCCCACTTACCCTGATTTGTTACACATTGTATATATGTATCAAAATATATGTACCCCAAAAATATGTACAGCTGTCATATATCAATTTTTTTTAAAGTTGCTATCAGGGTAAATTGTGAAACTTCTGTCCCTCTTACTCGCTAAAATTTTCTTTCTGGATATGAGATAATCATATGGTTTCTTTTAAGTGTAAGTTATATTATACAGTGTTAATTATATTCGAATGGTGTTAACTTTTTTCAGATCTTCAACTTACTTTCTTTTACTTTAAATCCATTGGAAGGAAAACTTCAACAGCTAACTAAGGAAGAAACTATTTGTAAAATATTGACAACAGATTCTGATAGAGAAAATGACCACATTTTTAGGTAATATAACATATTTTAGTTCAACAGAATACCTATAAGAAAGTAAAAAATGTGTATATTTTGCTGTAGTAAATGTGGTGACTTACTTAAAATATCTGATATTTTAAATGTTTATGAGCATTTTTAAATGTCTGGGTTTTTAGTATTCTCCAGAATTTTAGAAAATGTTTATTCATTTTTATGTACTAACTCTAATAAAAACTTTAAATGTAAACTTTAAGTACATTAAAATATTAACAATAAAACTTATTTTTAAAAGGTTCTGAAATTATGTTAGTGTTCAAACAGTATTATGCCTTGTTTTCTAATTATTTTTAGTACGTTTCTAATTTTATAAGCTAAAATTAAAAATATACTTTTCCCCCTGGAACACTGCTGTTCAGTACATGGCCAAAAATAATTCTCCCCTTACCCCATTTCAAATTATTTACATTTTATTTATTGCAATAAAGAGGTGGTTTGTTTTTCGTTTTTTGCTTTTTGTGGGGTTGTTTGTTTTTGCCTCAAACACTTGGGCTCAAGCAATTCTTCCACCTCAGTCTCCCAAGTAGCTGGGATTATAGGTGCATGCCACTGTGCCAAGCTGAGGAGATTTTTATGTGCAGAAATTTCACAAGAAGTACATACTGGCATGTATTTTCATTTTGGGGAAAGATAAGCTACATTCCTCATATATATTCAGTCACAAAACTTCACTCATTCCTTTGATATAGCATAAGTCTGGTGTGCAGATTGCAAATATATTCTATGTTAATTCATTCTTATTCCTTCTTACTCATATTCTCTTGCAATATAAATATATATTTATTGCTTGTGCATTTATAGTCTATTCTGAAATTGACATTGCTATAAATGTATATAGTTCATATGCAGCATTTGGAGATCTGGAAGTATTTTTACATGGTCTTGGACTTGAACATATGACGGATTTATTAAAGGTAAGATCTTATGTAACTTACAGTGAGTTATGTATATATGTTTATTTGTTGGTTAATATAACATTAGATATTAATTCATAAACATGTCTATGAATAACTGCCAATTTACTTTCCTCCATAATTTTTAGTACATTCTGATTTTAAATTTGTAATAAACATTTCAAAAATGTATTATTCTAGAAATTTATATAAATTGGAATCTGAGATTAAACAGTTCTTACCCACTGTATAACTTCATATACACCTGAGCCCTTAGATACAAATCTGTATTTGTTCATCTTGAGTAGAATATAGGAAGAGCATGATTTTAAACCAAACACACCTGGTACCAGATTCTTGCTCTAATGTTTAATCATTGAAATATGTGATTTAAATATCTCATTTTCTTCATAAGGATAATAATACCTAGTATAGGGTTGTCATGAACGTTAAATCAGATCATATGCCAAGCACTATCTCGGTGCTTTAAGTATACATTCTGGGGTTTGAGTCCATGACAGTTATCACCAAAGTGGGGATACTGCAGTAAAGCACTATTTAAGATAGACTCCTCTTGGGAGTATGCACATGCTGTTAAAGTTTTTCAGAGTTGAGCTTCATTGCATAATCTTGAAATTTCTCCCTATGTTGAGAAATCATGAGTAAAAAATACATGATGGTTTAATGTGATACAGTCAGAAATTTAAAATACTAATAAAACATTTCTGTCAAATTTTATAGAACTGCTTTTCTTTTAATGTAAACAAATATGAATGGTAATCATTTTATTTGAATCTGGAAAACTAGCTATATTTATCCTTTTTAGGTGAGTATAGTTACTATGATACTTATTACTATCTACTCAATAGTATAGTTCTATATCTACATATCCTGTCCCCTCTAGAAAGTTGGGATTTGTTTGAGAATGAAGCATGTAACTAACTTATGAATACTTCACTACTTCCCCTTCTACTATTTTAATTATATTGAAAGGTGGCCTTTTTTTTTTCCTTTTATACAGGAAAGGGATATAACTTTAAGACAGCTTTTGACCATGAGGGAAGATGAATTTACAAAGGTCAGCATCAGTTTCAAAAATTCCCAATATATTTTTTGATGCTTTTTAAATTGTGGATCCTTTTCTCTGTTTAAAATGCTCTGTTTAAAATGATTAAGGATAACCATAACTAAAATTTTGTGTTAGTATGTTAGTATTAAGTTACTTTAAGAACATGTGAAGACCTACAGTTTGGGTTTTGTTTTGTTTTGGTTTAGATTGTTATGATGTCTGAGCTAAAACTGATCCTTTAGTTTCAAATGTGAAATAGATTTGTAATATAGAGCACTTAGAAATAAGAGATTGTCCTTTATGTATATGGATATTAACACATGTCTTCCAAGACTTTCGTTTGGTTCTCAAAACTGTTGAGACCTATTATTTTGCCATCTTGTATTATCTCATAACATATAGCCACAGGATGTATTAGAGATACTTTGATAAATAGGATATGTAAAAAGCAGTGATCTGGCTTCGTGATCCCATTGGAAACTTAAAATTTTTAATATCACTAAAAATCAATAAGCATACTACAAAGCTAAATCCAGTATAGAAAATTTAGTTTAACACTAAAGGTAGAATACAAAGATAGGGCTTAATTCTCATTTATCACTGATAATATTTTAAATAAAAATTTGAAGGAAAATTTGTTTTACTGTGTTTTTTTGAAATATTACATATTCAGTTCTAGTAATTTGTTGTGGAAGTCCAGCATAATTGTTATGTATTGCAAAAAATTGACTATAGTTATTATATATAATATCTAAATATTTTAATACTGTAACTAACATCAATCACAGCTATAAGAAAGCCGTATATTTTTTAGAAATGTGTTATTTTTCCAATATATGCCTATTTTTTCAAGACGTGAATTCATCAAGTAAGAAAACATCTGTAGTGATTTTGAGTTTTATATTATTCAAGTATAACTAACTTACTGTACCTTAAAATTATTTCTGCTCAGAATGGATTTACCAGTAAAGACCAGCAGAAAATTCTGGCTGCTCTTAAAGAACTAGAGGTAGAAGAGATACAGTTTGGAGAGTTGTCTGAAGAGGCAAAGCTAGAAATCAGGTAAAATTAACTTACTTGTTTATATTAACAGTGTTAAGAACCAACTGTTCTTTTTTAGTTTAATTTTCATAATGTCTGAGTCATTTTACTTGATACCATCATTTTCCCAGGGTAATAAATTTTGGAATATACCATGTTCTAAAATTGGATGTGCTTTGTAAAGTTAATTTTTATAAAGCCATTTACCAAGAAGCAAAACAATGTGTCTTCCTGTTAACTCACATAGAAATATTTTTGTTTTATTTTTTCATTACATCTTGCTAAATTGAACTTCAAAAACAATCCCATGCTTTTTATAGTATACATTTTACTCTAAAAAATCATTTTAGAAGTTAAATTGAAAATTCAAACTAGTAATATTTTCACTTAGGGCAATAAGAAAACGTATATCATGTAGCTCAGTTCTATTTTCAGCCTTACTATATGAGAAATTATGGTATCAATATGTAAGCTTCATTTCCAGTATTATAAACTTGTCAAGCAGTGGTTATTAATAATCCAAAATCTATTTTGAAAATAATGATATTTGATTTTATTAACATATTATAGAGCAATAAATGATTTTTTAAATTTTTGAAATATAGATTCTTGGGGTATTTCAAAGATTTACATAGTGAAGTCCCATACACTTTTTACCTAGCTTTGCCCAATATTAGTATCTTTTATAACTGAGGACAGAATCAAGTTAGAAAATTTACATTGATACAACCCACAGAGCTTATTTGTGAGCTATGCACTCATTTGTCTCTGTGTGTGTGTGTGTGTGTGTGTGTGTGTGTGTGTGTGTATACATAATTTTATCACATTTGTAGTCTCATGCAACTACTTCCATATTCAATGTACTTAACACAGGGCTCCCTCATACTACCCCTTTATAGCCACATCTATCCTTCTTCCCATGCCAACCCCTAGCAACCAATAATTTGTTCTCCATCTTTTTAATGATGTTATTTCATGAATATTGTAGAAATAGAATCATACAGTATATCTCCTTTTAAGGTTAACTTTTTTCAGTCATCCTAATTTTCTTGAGGATCATCAAAGTTGTTGCATGTATCAGTACAATAGTTAATGCCTTTTTATTGCTGAGTAGTATCCTGTGGTATGTGTATACCACAGTTTGTTTAACCATTTATCCATTGAAGAATATTTGAGTAGATTTTAGTTTTTAGCTATTCCAAATAAAACTATTATGAACATTCATCTACAAGATTCTGTTAGAAAATACATTTTCTTTCTCTGGGATAAATGCTGAAGAGCATTTTTAGAGCATATTTAGTATATTTTAAAACTGCCCAACTGTTTTCCAGAATGGCAAGACTATTTTATATTTCCAGCAACAGTGTATGAGTAATCCAGTTTGCTCTCCGTGCTCACCAGCATTTGGTGTTAGCATGATTATTTTTTAGCCATTTCTGATAGGTATACAGTAATAGCTTGTTGTGTTTTTATTTGCACTTACTAATAGCTAATGATGTCAGACAGCCTTTTGCTTATTTGTCTTTGTACTTTTTGTGTTGAAATGTCTAACAGTATCTTTTGCCCATTTTTTGTTGGATTAATGGTTTTTTAATGTTGAGTTTTGGGAATTATCTACATTCAAATCTTTTGTTGGATATGTGATTTGTAAATATATTTTTCCACTCTGTAATTTTTCTTTTCATCCTCTTAATGGGGTCTTTCACAGAGCAAAAACCTTTATTTTGATGAGATCTAAGTTACCAAATTTTCCCTTTACAGAATATTACTTTTGGTGTATTTTTAGTATCAAGTTAAAGAACAGTTTAAGAAATTAGGTCTCAAAGATTTTCTCCTATACTTTTTTCCTAGAAGTTTTATAGTTTTACATTTAAGTCCATGATACATTTTGAGTTCATTTTTGTAAAGGTACGTGGTTTAGGCTGAGGTTCATTTCTTTTTGCCTAGGGGTGGCTAATTGTTCTAGCACTATTTATTGAAAAGCCTGTTCTCCTCCACTGAATTGCTTTTGATTATTTGAAAAATTAATTGGGCATATTTGTGTGAGTATAATCTGGGTTCTCTATTTTGGGTTTTTTATGTGTCTATCCCTCTGCAAGTACCACATGTGTTGATCACTCTGTGTGGTAAGCCTAAATATCAAAAAGAATGATTCCTCTCATTTCGTTCTTTTTCCAAATCATCTTGGCTATTCTAGAGCCTTTTTCTTTCCATATACATTTTAGATAAAGCTTTGTTATGTCTATAAAAAACCTTTCTGAGATTTTGGTAGTAATTGCATGAATCCTATTGATTCATTTAGGCATAACTAACATTTAGCTATGTTAATTCTCTAATTTATAAACACAGATATCTCTAAAAGTTTTAGGTTTTCTTTTTTTAACTATATTTTTCGAGACCAGGTTTCACCCTGTCACCCAGGTTGGAGAGCAATGGCATAATGATGGCTCACTGCAACCTCGAATTCCTGGGCTCAGGTGATCCTCCCACCTCAGCCTCCTGAGTAAGTGAGACCACTGGCATGCCCCACCATGCCTGGCTAATTTTTAAAAATTTTTGTAGAGACAGGGTGTCATTTTGTTGCCGCAGTTGGTCTCAAATGCCTAGGTTCAAGTGATCCTCCCCGTTGGCCTCCCAAAGTACTGGGATTACAAACATGTGCCACCATTTCTGACCTTCTTTTGTTTTCTTTTATCAGCATTTTGTCATTTTCATCACACAGATCTCATGCATATTTTGTTAGATTTATACCTAGGTATTTCATTTTCTTTGGCACAATTGTCAGTGGTATTTCTCTTTTTGTTTTCATGTGCAATTGATTTTTGTGTTGTCTGTATATTTCAACCTTACTGGACTGTTATTTGTTCTAGGTTTTTGGTAGATTGTTTGAGATTTTCTATGTAGATAATCATGTAGTCTGCAAAAAAGAGGTTAATTTTTTTCCCTTCACATTTGTATGCCTTTTTTCTTCCTTCATGGCAGTGGGTAAGACTTCCAGTATTATGTTGGATAAGAGTGGTAGATAGTAGACATTCTTGCTTTATTCTCAATCTCAGAAGAAAACCATTCATTTTTTTACTATTAATTAACTGTGATATTAACTATAGGTATTTTGTAGATTCTATTTGAAGATTGGGGAAGTTATACTCTACTTATTTTTCTGAAAGTTTTTATCATGAATTGTTGTTGAATTTTTCAAATGCTTTTTCTATGCCAACTGATATGACGGTTTTCTATGTCAACTGTTGATAATGGTAGATTATTTTGTTCGATTTTTAATTATTGAACCAGCCTTGCATACCTGGATTAATCCCATAAATTACAAAATGAATTGGGAAGTGTTCCCTCCCTTTTTAATTTCTGTAAGAGATTATGTAGAGTTGACATTAATTCTTCTTTAAACATTCTGTAGATTTCTCCAGTGAAACCATCTGGACCTGGATATTTTGTGGGGGAAGCTTTTAAATTACAATTTTATTTATTTATTTATTTATTTATATAAATTACAAATTATTTAATGATCATAGGATTATTCCAGTTATATCTATCTTGCTGTAGCTGAGTTTTGGTAATGTCTGGTTTTTCAAGGATTTGGTTCATTTTTTCTAGGTGATCAGGCCAAAAGATGCCCCTAGTATTTCCTGCTATTCTTTGAATGGCTGTGGGATCTATTGTAATACCCTATTTCATTCTTGATAATGAAATCTTGATAATGATGATTTCTGTCTTTTCTCTTTTTATCTCTGTTAGTCTTGCTAGAGCTTTATGAATTTTTTTTCAAGGAACCTGTCCATTTGTTTCAGTAACTTTATTGTTTTTGCTTTTAATGTCATTGATTTCTGCTGTTATTCTTACTATTTCTTCTTTCTGCTTACTTTGAATTTATTTTGCTCTTTTTCTAGATTCTTGAGGCAGAAATCTAGATCATTTTTGAGACTTTTTTTTCCTTATGTAAACATTTAGTCTTTTACATTTCCCTCTCAGCACTGCTACCTATTTGGCGATTTTTCTGTTATCAATTTCCAGTTTGATTCCCTGATGATCAGAGAATATACTATGTATGATTTCAAGGGTTCAATTGCTACATGTAACTGATTGCTAGATGGAGATATAGAGAATTAAGATTTTAAAGGCTTTGCCAGGTTGAAGCATATCTCCCCAAAATTAATAGGGGTAACTTGAATAAAGATAAATGGAAAGTCCCAAGATTAACTATATTACTATAGGATGGGACCTAATATGCCTGAAGAATCACTAAGAGTTTTTAAGTTTATTATTAACTCAGTTTAGGTTAACAGTGTTACATGAATAGTCATGGAAAGCTAGCACTGTTAGACTGCATAAATAGAAATATAATGTTCAGAATAAATAAGATAACAGTATTATTGTACATAATACTTACTTGTAGAGATTTTTGCTTATGGAAAGAATTTAGCCATAGCATAGACTACAAATCCTGAAAGCCTCTCCTGCCTTTTAGATTATATGATTGTCTTTTCAGTAATTTTCACCTAGATTTTATAATCTAAAATAACCTGTAATAATTGTTTTCCTTCCACCAACTAGATAATTTTGAAATTATGTCACTTAGCTACACCATCTTATAAACAGCCTATGATTTTTATTTTTTTTTTTTTACAATGTCTTTCTCTCCCCAGCTTTGAGGATTTGTGCATCAAATGTTTTTCCCTGCCTTCTACCTCTCATTGCACTTGGTCAGATTAATTACATTTTACCCAGTCTCTTGCTTATGTAAGCTTCTCTTAACTCATTCTTTCTGTTCTTTTATTGCTTAGGAAACTCTTTTATTTTCTTTCTTTTGGTTTCATATGAGTCCAAAAGTAACCATTTACTGGTTACTAAGGGACTAAGAATAGGAATAATGTGGACAGGATGTGGAGAAATAGGAACACTATTACAATGTTGGTGGGAGTGTAAACTAGTTCAACCATTGTGGAAGACAGTGTGGCGCTTCCTCAAGGTCCTAGAAATAGAAATTCCATTTGACCCAGTAATCCCATTACTGGGTATATACCCAAAGGATTATAAATCATTCTATTATAATGACACATGCACACGTATGTTCATAGTGGCATTGTTTACAATAGCAAAGACCTGGAAGCAACCCAAATGCCCATTGACAATAGACTGGACAAGGAAAATGTGGCACGTATACACAATGGAATACTATGAAGCCATAAAAAACGATGAGTTCGTGTCCTTTGTAGGGACACGGATGAATCTGGAAACCATCATTCTCAGAAAAGTGACACAAGAACAGAAAATCAAACTCTGCATGTTCTCACTCATAGGTGGATGTTGAACAATGAGAACACATGGATACGGAGGGGAGCATCACACACTGCGGTCTGTTGCAGGGGCCAAGGGAGGGACAGCAGGGGGATGGGGAAGTCAGAGAGGAATAACATGGGGAGAAATGCCAAATGTAGGTGACGGGGGGATGGAGGCAACAAACCACATTGCCATGTATGTACCTATGCAACAATCCTGCATGATCTGCACATGTACCCCAGAACCTAAAGTACAGTTAAAAAAAAAAAATTCAATAGCCCATGGATTAAAAAAAATAAAAAAGAATAGGAATAATGCCTGTGCAGAGGACAAATCAAATTTTTTGCCTCTAGAAGCTTTTAAAACTACATACAAGTTCTCTGTAAGAAATCTTCAAAAATACTTTTTTAGTTCCTCAGTTTCCTCTAATCTCACTTTTAATATCAGCTTTATTTATTTTCTAAGTTTTCTTAGTTAAGAATATCATATTTTATTTTTCCATTGATAATACAAATACTGTTTTTTATTTCAACATATTCCAGTTTTTTTCCTAAAATAATTTCATAAATGATTCTATATCTAAGATAAAAGTACCCCACATGTTAGTAGAGACTTGGACGTTAGTAGATAATTGGTTTCTACATATATGCTTTTAAAACATACTAGGGTTTGTAACCATGATTTATGCTAGTGGTTCCCTTACCTGGTTAAGTTATCAGAATGACCTAAGGAGCTTAGTGTACATACTGACCGTGTTATCCATTGCCTGGGACATGACTGTATAGACAAATTTTATTGACTACATGGATAAATGAGGTAATGAATTATAATATCCTGTATTTGCAAATGCTATAGTATTATCAGTAGCATAGTCAGGCTAAAACTAATATTGTAATTATGATAAACGTTAATTAAACATACAAACAATAGATTGCAATGTTATTTTGGAATTCAGAGAAATATTCCAGGAAACAATATAGAGGATCCTAATTTCTTAAAAACTTTAATTCACAGCTTAAATTATAAACATTCCCCATAGTAAAATTCCCTATTCCCATATCTCCATTCTTCTTCCTTAACGTATCTCCTTATAACAGCAAGATCTATATTTAAAATAATGCCTCCTCATTGTTTCAGAATAACATAATAGCTCTTAAACATTTAAATGCATTGTGAAGGATTTCAGTTGTGAAGACTTAAAATCAGCACACCTTCTTAAATATCATTGTTCATTTTCTTGCTTTTTTTCATTATTGTTTCTCTGAAGGAGTATTTTAAGTTCTAAATGACTGACTTGCAAATTAAATGTTTGTATATATCTTATTTGTATGGTGGCAGAGTTGCCTATATGAATTTACTTTATGGGATTTAATAAACTTAAAGAATGTGCAGAATCCTGAATGGTTCACTTATTAAAAGCTACTGAATTTTTTTAAAAAAACAAAACTGGCAGACATATATTCTAGGAATTTGACCTCGTTATTAAATCACAGACTTTGTTTACATGCTGTTATGGAAAAGGTTTTACTTACCATTTGTTCAAAGTCATTCTTTAAAGAAGAAATTAGTCATTAAGTCATAAGAAAACTAACAGCAGGAAAAGTTGAACTGATTGATTATAATCTCCTGGTAATGTAACTTCAACAATTTACTGATTTAAGATAGTTTTCTTCTATGTGCCAAAATCTTCTAAAATAATCTGTTACAACAATGCATACACACACTGCGTTTACTTTTTTCTGCCTTACTATGCTTGCAGAATTAAAATATGCAATTTAAAGCCAATGCAATGGGGTGTGCCTGTAGTGCCATCTACTTGGAAGGCTGAGACAGGAGGATAACTTGAGGCCAGGAGTTCAAGGCCAGTCTGGGCAGCATAGCAAGACTCTCTTTAAAAAAAATAAAAAAGAGTGCAATTTAAAATTTTAGTATCATTATGTTGCTAATTTTAGCTATTTTGGACAAAAATAATAAATTTTCATTCACATTTGAAATTTTTAACAGTTTCTGTTTAGACCCTTTGTCTGAGCTAACTGACATCCACTTGAATTTGTCAAAAGCATCTCAAAAACTGTGTCCATCAAGGAAACTGATACACCCCCAAAAATCTACATATATGTAAGATTTTATGTAAAAGTATGTATTGTTTATCCCTGTCATTTATGAACATTCTAAAATTGGAAACTCTAAATACTAAACATCAGGAAAACGGTGAATTCCATTGCATCAATATAATTATTTTTTCATCATTAAAATTATTTTGAAACAATGTCATGGGAAAATACTCATGATAATTATAAAAGGCACAATATAAAAGGTCATGTGAAGCACAATGTCAGCTATACATATATGTCCATAGGAAAAACACTGGAAAAAAATGTGTATTATAAGAAAATATTCTTAGAGAAAATAGTACCAGTCATTGTCTTTGAGTGGTAAGATTGTTGATGATTTTAATTTTTTTCAGATATTCTACAATGAGCACATAATACCTTTGTTTATAATACCTTTACTTAAAGTGTAAGTTTTATCTTAATACTTGACTTCAAATTTTTTTAATGGCCTGTTGTAGTTCGCTTATACTATGGTATGCTGTAGTAACAAATGATTTCTAAATCGAAGTCACTTACAACAACAAAGTTTATTTCCTCATCATCTGTATCATGGGTCAGCAACAGTGATCTTGTTATTCTGAGAGTAGACTGAAGGAACATTCTCAATCTGGGACATACTGCTCTCATGGGAAAGAGAAGAGAGAGATAGCAGGATCATTCAGTGGCTCTTGAAGCTTCTGTTCAAAAGTTAAACAGTAACTTCCAGTCACATTTTATTTGCTAAAGTAAGTCATATGGTCCGGCCTCATGTTATTGGGGCATGAATGATAGTTCCCTGGCAAGGTTCGGGGGACTGGTGGTAGTTAGCTCAGTAAAAAAGACATGAGAATTTGACAAATACCTATGTCATATCTGCTTATTTGGAATTTTTTAAATAAGCACCAAGTTATCAGGGCTGCCATGTAAAGTTGTGTAGGTTGTATACTGTACAGCTGTAATGGAGAGGCACCATTCACATAGTGTGAATGGCACAATGTAGAGTTTTGTTTTGTACAACTTGTCTATTCATATTCAGTGGCTCTGAAAATTATGTGTCACAAGAAAGGTATATATATTTTGTATTCATTAAGACTAATTTTGCTAGTAATAAAATTTGCTTATTTGGACTTAGTCTTACTATCTTAAGAATAAGAGCTGATATATTTATATTCCACATATATATGTGTGAATCACTATCTAGAATTACATACCTGCTATCAGCTGATACTTTAAATGATAATTCTCAATGGATCTTAATTTCCTTGAGGTCATAAATTAAATATGTATGGCATTAGTGAATTACTCATTTAGCAGTTATTCTTTTTATTGATAAGTTAAATTTGCGTATTTAAAGAACACTGAAATCTAAGTTATAAGTGTACTGATATAAATAGTACATGGAAACAAAATACAAGTAATCACTGCTGTTGCTTTTGCAGAAATGTGTCATACACTCTAAGTTCTGTGCTTTCTAAAGATCAGAAAGAAAATAGAATAAAGAATTATATATTTTTTGAAAATGGTTTTGTCAATACCATTTTATTGATAAACAGAACAAGAGTTTTTCTGCATTTTTTAATTTTAGGTTTGCTTGTTGAAAGCAACCATCAGGTACTCTTTATTCTAAGTGACTTGATTGTATGTATTATGTTTATAAAGTTTATATTTTATAAAACTGCTAAAGGGAAATTGTTAATTTTTTCATACTGATAGCTGGGAGAAAAGACTTGTCTTAAATGAAAATACTGTATACATCCCAGTAATGTATCTTAGAAGTTTGCTATTCATTTCATTGGAGGCTGACATTGCTTGCTTTTTATAACCTTTTCTTCTAGAAATAGAGTGAAACTTTGTATAGTATGTAGTCAAAACTTCTATAAATAAGAATTTCTGTGTGGGCTTAGAAATACATTTTGAGGGCTAGGTATGGTGGCTCACGCCTATAATATTAGTACTTCAGGAGGCTGAGGCAGGTGGATCACATGACGCCAGGAGTATAAGACCAGCCAGGCCAAACTGGTGAAACCCCATTGCTACTAAAACTACAAAAATTAGCTGGGCATGGGGGTGAACACCTGTTATCCCAACTACTTAGGTGGCTGAGGCACAAGAATCACTTGAACCAAGGAGGCAGAGGTTGCAGTGAGCCAAGATTGCACCTGCACTCTAGCCTGGGCAACAGACTCTGTCTCACCACACACACAAAAAAGTACCGTTTGGTCCAATAATAGTAGTTTTTTATTGTATTTTTATTTTAGTAGATACTGTTAAAGGACTCCCCAGAAAGTCATCTAATGCACTTGTCAACTCTTGATATTAATGATCTCCTTAATTTTTGTCATTCTGCTAGGATGTGGCATCTTACGGTTGTTGTATTCCCATATTTATTATCTATACAAATTTTGTTTTTTTCTTTTCCTCTGAATTCCCTGTTAATAATCTTGACCAACTTTTCTGTTGGGTTAAGTTTCTTTGTTGTTTCTACTGTAAATTGGCTTCTGTCACTACAGCTAATCTAGTCACCAGTGATTTCTCATTGCCAAAATCAATATACTTATTTATTGTGCTTAATCTTTTCTCCTTTGAATCTGTCCCCTTCATTGCCATCCATAACAGCACTTAATTAGGTCCTGATTTTCTTCTACTTCTCAGGCTACGTTTCCTTTAGTGAGTTTTTTCTGCCACCACTCTCAACCCTCCCTTCACAATACACAATGTGGTCTTCTTTGTGATCATAGTTTTGATTTCTATTGGAGACATTGCTAATACTACTGTGTTTGTGCTACCTTCACAAGTCAAGGAAAGACTGAATCTTGGTTCTAGGTTAGTGAAAATAAAGACATTTTTTCCCCTTTGAGGTTCACCAAGTCTGAATTGTATCTATCTTCATAAGCCTTTAGAGCCCAGAATAAACACCCTTGCAAGACCTTCATTTTCTACCATCTACTGGTTGTTGCCATCCACATGTCTCCTCACCACTGCAGTCATTATAATTATGTTTGCTTGAACACTAGCCATGTGCTAGGCACAATCCTAGGTACTTTATGTACATTGCCTTCTTCAATCCTGCTGTCTCCATTCTAGAGATTTGGAAACATTTAGCTTAAGATTAGTCTTGCCCCAAGTCATAAAGCTAGTAAGTGTGGAAGCTGAATCCAAACTCACATTGACTTTTGACTCAAGAGCCTGTGTTCTTAATTATCATGCCATAAGGTTTTATTTTATCCCAGCCCACTGTTTTCTCCACCATCCACCACCAAATTCAATTCCTTGCTTGCCAGCACCACCTTCCATGGAAACCAAAAAACTGAGAATCATCGTAGATTCTTCCTTTACCTGCAATCCATCACCAGGTTTTTCACTTTATTCTCCTAAAGGTTTCTCAAGCCACTGCTCTACCTCCTCCCCACAGTAAGACTGCCACTGCCAGATACTTAGTTTAAGCTTTCCTTCATCATCTCTTGGATATATGTATCTGTTGGTCACCTAATTACTCTGCTTCCATTTTTGTGTTCCTTTTATCCACATCACTCCCCAAATAAACATTCTCATTTAAAAATCGAATTTTCAAATTTCCTATTGAAAATCTCTTAGTAACTCTACATCATCAAAAAGATAAAATTCAATTTCTTATGCTGACACAAATTTCTTTTAATAAATGATTATATCCAGTCTTTTACTACTTTTCTATAATTTGTATTTTAATTACACCTTAGTGACCTTTACCCCTGTACTCCTGCACTTGCTATTCTCTTTATCCAGAATCTCTTCCTTACCTCTTGGCAAACTTATTTTTTAGCCACTGACTCAATTCAAGTATTATCTCTGTAAGCATTTCTAATTCCCTACTCCCTCCTTCTCATGTGATATTAAATTCATTCCCCCTGAGTTGTAGATGTCTCAACTATAAAATAGTATTAACAACATCTATCCTATAGGGGTTGTTAGGAAGAATCAAAAGAAATAATAAATGTAAAATAACTAGTTCAGTGTCTACACATAGTAGCTACTCAAATATTGATTCTTTTATCTTCATTATTATTCATTATTATTTTATCTTCATTATTATTCATGTCACTTTATTATTCATGTGTCCCCATGAATAATAAAGCTGTAATTGTATATCTGCATCTTATCCTGAACTTCAAGATCCTCAGGACTAGAGGTTTGTTTTTCATTTACAACCAGTGCCTGTTTCGGTACCTAATCTGTATTAGCTATTCAATGAATTCTTTTGGAAGAATCTAATCTTATGACTAGATATTCAGTAACTAGCCTAGTAAAATGAAATAAATTACTCTTATTAGTGATTCCTGTTTGTTTGATTTGTTTGTTTGTTTCCTTTCTTCAGTGGTGATGAGTTCCTGAACTTTCTTCTCAAATTAAACAAACAGTGTGGCCATTTAATAACAGCTGTACAGAATATTATTACTGAGTTACCTGTAAATTCTCAAAAGGTATTCTACAAAAGTTATTAAGTGAAGAAAAGTATGAACACTGAAGAACATTCCAGATAAGTTCATAATTCAATAATTAGTACTGATTTGGTAAAATTATATCATTTGTTCTACAAAATCACATAAGATCTAAGTAGGTCAATTTGTTTAATATTACTCCTTTACATACTAATCTTAAAATTTTGTATTCTTGCCCTCAAGAAAAATAAAATGAGTCAGACCAAAAATTAAACTGATCCATGTATCGAACTTACCATGTGTTCTTAAAGAGGATTTAACTGTTTAAAATGTAAAGTGACAGGAGACCCAAGTGAAAATGGAAACAACACTGTGTGTTATTTAAAAACTATATCAATAAAAGATTTTTTAATAAAGGAAATTTAGAATAGGAAGAGCGTAAATGTGGCTCACATTTGTAATCCCAAAACTTTGGGAGACCCAGGTGGAAGAATCGCTTGAGGCCATGAGTTTGAGACCAGCCTTGGCAACATGGTGAGACCCTGTCTCTACAAAGAGTTTTTAAATTAGCTGCGAATGATGGCATGTGCCTCTGGTCCTAGCTGAAAATTAGCTGGGCATGATGGTATGCACCTGTGGTCCTGGCTACTCAGGAGACTGAAGTGGGAGGATCATTTGAGCCCAAGAGGTTGAGGCAGCAGTGAGCCACGATTGTACCACTGCACTCCAGCCTGGCCGACGGAATGAGACACTGTCTCAAAAAAAAGGAAGAAAAAGTGTAAGTGGCCTGCAAAAGCAACTTACTTCATGTGATTAGGTTTTAGCTGTTTTAGTGAGAATTTTTAAAGGCACTTGTTTTCCAGTGATTTTTATATAACATTAATTAATATGGGAATCATGTCAATTTTAAAACCTTCATGAACTGATTTGTTCATCATAAATATTACTAATATTAATCTTCATATAGAAAGTTATATATACATATATTCAGGAAATGCATTTGGCAAGCTCATTTGATTATTTTATAAAATTACTTATTTTTGGTGTCAATATCCTAAACAAAAAATGCTTTTCAATTATATAATTTAATATTTAAGAGTGTTGTATAATCTTTGTGGATATAAAGTTGTGAAAAGTTGCTTCCATTCTTTAATGTGGGATTTTTGAAAATATTAACAGATAGCACTGGAATGGGCTTCTCCCCAGAATTTTACTTCAGTTTGTGAAGAACTGGTTAAAAATGTTGAAGATTTGAGTGAAGAGGTCTGCAACCTGAAAGACTTAATTCAGAAGGTATATATTTAACATTAAAAGCAGGGGGAAAACTAAGGGAAATGATTTACAGCAAAAGGTGTCAGACAATGAAGCAATTCTGGTAAGGGCAACAAATGGAACACTTCAAGTGGGAGAAAGACAGTTTCCAAAGGAAGAAATATACATAGGAAACAGACTTTGTTAGTCATTAAAGAAATGCATACTAAAAGAAGAATATGTCATTTTTATATGTTTTCAATTAGCAGAGAAAAATGTATTACTACCAATTTCTAGTCAGAGGTCACCAAACTTATATTCTTATGTGAGTCTGGTAACACAAGCCCTTTCAAAAACAGTTTGGCAAGATGTGCCAACTACCATAAAAAAATTGTATATTTTGATAGTATTTTATCCCAAATTATATGTGCCATAGTATTCTCTATACTAGGAGAATAACTTAATAAATCATGCTATACCTATTGTTATAATAATATGCAGTTGAAAAAATAATGAAAATTAAATACCAGCTGGTTAAAGATATGAAATTATATTTGTACATTATTACTTATATGTAAATGTACAGATAAAATAATATTAAAATGAAGTATTTATTGGTTCTGTTAAAGAGACAGGATTGTGGATGAAATACTTCTTTAATTTTCCAGACTCTCTGTAATATTTTTATAATTTAACTGTTTTCTAAAGAGTATGGACTTTTTTGGTTCTGGTTTTTTATACTTATAAAAGTATATATCTGTATTTAAGGACAGGTGATTTTTTTCACTTTAAGAAAATTGGCTATAATAAAACCTAAGCTGTTGGAATAGGAACCTCACTTCTGAGCTCTTTATCTGTTTAATAAATAAATTTGATGTCTATAAGGCTTTTGTGAAACATTTCATTTGAAGGTTAGATTATACTACATTATTTATATAGCTTCAACCCATAATTCATCTAATATTTTCATTAATATTTTATCAAAAAAGTTCTTTTCTTCAAAATAGACTTTATACATGTTCCAAGTGTTCATAATTTGTCATTCTAGCTATTAATAGGTTAAATCAAAAGGAATCTTTTTTTCTTTTTTGATACCGAGTCTCGCTCCATTGCCCAGGCTGGAGTGCAGTGGCACGATCTTGGCTCACTGCAACCTTTGCCTCCAGGATTCAAGCAATTCTCCTGCCTCAGACTTTTGAGTAGCTGGGACTACCGTCATGTACCACCACACCCAGCTAATTTTTGTGTTTTTAGTAGAGATGAGGTTTCACCATGTTGACTAGGCTGGCTTTGAACTCCTGACCTCAAGTGATCCACCCGCTTCAGCCTTCCAATGTGCTGAGATTACAGGTGTGTGTCATCACACCTGCCCCAAAAGGAGTCTTTTAAAGTGAGAAGAAAGTTGTGAAGCAAATTCTATTATACAAAATAATAGCTGGGAAAGGACATTTTAAATGAGGAAATGAGTACTGTTTCAGAAGTCTTGTAGAAAATCATTTCTTTCCAAAGAAAGGGGCATCTTAGAAATTGTATTTTCTCTGACATTTATTCTTTCAACAAATATAAGACTGCCTGCTATATGTCAGGCACCTGTGCTACACAAGCTACATCTTGAACTTGCTGACAGCCCAAAAAGTACAGCACCATTCATCATCACTACCTCCATCTCATCTAGAAGAATCAAAGGAAAGGAACTGATTTGACTTAAAAATGCTGTTTTTTCATGGGGATCCCAGGGAAGTTTGGAAGCATATGTATAAAGATACTTCTTGCAAAACGTCAACCTTTAGTATAGGAAATTTCCTAAAACATATTTTCTTCAGGGTTGTTTACTAGTTTGGTTTCTCTAAGATAAACTAAAAACATGGGAGTGAGGGGTAAGGGTGTGTGTATAGGATTAAAATGAAATTAGAAAAACATTTTTGTTAAATGAGTGAAATTAAGAAACTTTGCTATAGGGACTGACTGACTCTAAAGCATAAACAATTCAATCAAGTACCACAATATTTATTTTAATAATGCATACGTGTTAAGAGGATTTTCATTGTTCTTTAGCTGAATAGAAGATCTTTTTCCTGTGACCCTTCTCTATTTAAAATTTGTGCATTTCTGTATAAGAACTACCTTTGAAAACATTTGTTAGTTTATAATAATGACAAATATAGTTCTTTGGGCAAGAAAGTCTTAATTTTGGAGCAAGCTAGTGAGTGGGTTTTTCCAGATTAGTCTTATACAAGTAGGAATCATCATAATGAGATTTGATTTAGAGAATTATGAAGGCGTCCAGATTTGGAAATATGCTATCATGCCTGTTAAGCTTATATTACTTCAGAGGTTTACCAAATAATTGAAGGGGATCTTTTTTAAAAGAAAACATGAGTTATCACAGATAAGTGTATGGAGGTAACAAAGAGAGAGGGTGGGAGAGGTCAAGGCTAGACTTTAACACCACATCACTCTCTTTCAAGCCAGCACACTGACAGGCTCCTGTCAGAAAGGGTCATTCTAAGTAATTGGTTAATAAAAGGAATGACTGTCTCAGGATTCAGTAAATGGAGCATCAGTGTCAAAATGGAATCTGTTGCTGAATGAAGCCATTTGGAAGTTAGACCAAGAATATGGTATTAATGAGATTGGCGTTGGAGTCTGGTTTTCTGCTATAAATTTAAAATTAATTTTGCAAGCTTTTTAATTAAATATTTACACTGTAGAATTTGGAAGTCATTATTCCTGCTAATGTTGAAAATATTTATGTCACCACTCCAGCACAGGATGTTTCTAGTAAATATCACTCTATAAATGTGCCTGATTCTTTTTATCTTTCAAGGATCTTTGGTTTCTGCTTATTCTCTCTCCTGCCCCACCCCCAACAGCCATCCCTCTCCTCTCAGCCCTCCCTCTTTAAGTCTTTTCTCTCTCTCACTTCCTCCCTCCCCACCTCCCCCCCCCACCACCACCACCACACACACACACACACACATAGGTAGGGGAGAAAGGAGCTTCTTTAGCAAGAAATTTGTATCTGGCAATTTAGAAACTGGATACTATACTTTCATTGCTGAGAAGTACTAAAAGAACCACTTAAGTTTTTGTCGACATTTGTTACTGCAATTATATTTATTAAGTTTCTACCAGTAGCATCTGATCTTCTCCTTTTTGCTAAATTTCATCTGGTGTATGTTTGCTATAATTATGGTTCACTTTTTTGTAAGATGTTAATGGACAAGCACATCAATATCAATTGTCATTCCTTACAGGTAAAACAAACTTTTTTTTTTGAGACAGAGTCTCACTTTGTCATCCAGGCTGGAGTGCAGTGACGCGATCTCAACTCACTGCAACTTCCGCCTCCTGGGTTCAAGCAATTCTTCTGCCTCAGCCTCCTGAGTAGCTGGGACTATAGGCCCGCGCCACCATGTCTGGCTAATTTTTATTTTATTTTATTTTTTTATTGCATTTTAGGTTTTGGGGTACATGTGAGGAACATGTAAGATTGTTGCATAGGTACACACATGGCAGTGTGATTTGCTGCCTTCCTCCCCTTCACCTATATCTGGCATTTCTCCCCATGCTATCTCTCCCCAACTCCCCACCCCCTGCTGTCCCTCCCCTGTTTCCCCCTGAACCTGGAAACCATCATTCTCAGCAAACTGACACAAGAACAGAAAATCAAACACCACATGTTCTCACTCACAGGTGGGTGTTGAACAATGAGAACACATGGAATTAGGGAGGGAGCCTGGCTAATTTTTGTAATTTTTAGCAGTGATGGGGTTTCACCATTTTGGCCAGGCTGATCTTGAACTCCAGACCTTGTGATCTACCCCCCTAAGCCTCCCAAAGTGCTGGGATTACAGGCATGAGCCACCAGGCCCGGCTGAAACAAAAACTTTAACATTAAAGTTGCTTTATCTCATAACATAAAAACACCATTTTAAAATGTGATCATCTATGAAAGCATATATTTTTAATGTAAAACTAATAATTTACAGTGATGGGATTCTAGTGAAAGACTGTCTTTCAAGATATATATGTATATGTATGTATATTTAAATATATATTATATATATTTAAATCTTCCAAGGGAATCTTGAGTTGCCTACTTCTAAATCAAGTGAATTGAATTAACATGGATATTATGATATTTTTAAAATCAAAATGTTTTTATTATCAATGTATTATGCAGTAACTCTTTTCTTTTTCCATACTAAATATTAGTTGCAAAATGAACGGGAAAATGATCCAACTCATATACCATTAAGGGAAGAAGTATCTACATGGAATAGTAGAATTTTGAAGAGGACAGCTATTACAGTATGCGGATTCGGTTTTCTTCTTTTCATTTGCAAGATAACTTTCCAGAGAAAATAATCCAAATATTTGTTTTAAGTTATATATATATACATCTTATTTGAACCATCCAAAAATCATTGCTTTTAACTATTTGGCACAATATAACCTTACATTCTTTGCCAGTATTCCATAGGAAACATTTTGACAATGTAATGTAATTTTTTTTTAAAAAGTGGTTTGCTACTCTGACTTACAAATACAGTTTGTTATGTTTTATGTTCATTTTGATCAGGCAGTAAATTATAAGTAATTCTTTGGTTTGATCATATGTAAATCACATTCAAAATTAAAGTTATATCTAATATCTTTGACATTTTAAAAAGTGTGCTTATTTGTCATAGTGTCTTACAGAATTAGTAAAGTGTTCACAAATTAAGAGCTTCCTTTTATTCCTTGTTTTCCCCTTCGTTATTATATAATAAAGACTTATTGGATTTTTTGTTACATTATGGGGAAATTATTAATTTTGAAAGTATCTAAGAGAATACAAAGGATAAAGGTAAAATGTTAAAGTTTTAAATTGTGGATTAAATCCTTAGGAAAAGTATTTTAAATACAAATTAGAACAGCAAAAAATTAGACACTAGTGTTGAAAGTACAAAGTACATTAGAATCTTTTATGTAAATTACTTTGAGGAACATACATACTATATAACATTCTTAGGAATGTTATAAAAGTGAATGACATTTGACATCTTGTTTATCATATCTAAAAAAAGTAAGATTTACAAAATCAAACTGATGATATTCAGATTTTTAAAGTGAAGTTAATAAAAAGGCAGGCCCAATTACACAGGGAGTATAGGATTTAAATCTTGCCTGACTTAGTGCCATACTTAAACAGATGCAGTTGATCTGCACTTGTTTGAGAAATAAACAAACCAAAGATAAAGAATTGTGGAAAGGAAGAACATTACAAGGAGCTATAATTAGTAGCAGTTTCTGCTCTTGCTTATACCAAAACAACAAGATTTGAATCGTTCTTTTCCTGAGAATATGCTCAACCAGCTATCATTGGAAAGTAATCACACTATGAATTGGTGCCTGACATTTTAACCTAACTGCAAAGTAGCAACGTATTTTTTTTCTGGTATTTCCTCATTTAAATGAGTCTTAGAAGTTCTAAAGGAACTTCTTTTAACACATGGTGTTTCACTCCCAGCACAGTGCTTGGGTAAATAGAAATTATTGAATAAATCTTAGTTTTAGCTTCCTTTAAAAAAAATAAAAAGCACTCTTGGAAAATTACAGACATACTATCAGATTATCTATTTATTGATGGTCTTTTTCACCTCAGTTCATCTTTAAGATAATGATGTTTCTTCTGTTGGCTGGATAGGTCACTGTTTTTTTTCTTCTGACAAAATCAAAACATCTTGCAAATATTAGGACAAACTGTGAAGATATGAATTTATAAAATATTTGCTTTCCAAAAGAATTTGTCACAGAATTCCATAAATGGTGACTTTTTTCTTTCCTTGACAAATACAGTGTGATTTTTAGATTACAGACTGAGAATAACAACTGTAGCAGCATTGTTGTGATTAGTGAAATTAGTTCTATGGGCAAAGTATCAATAGAGAATGAATATTATTTTTCTCATAACTTAAAATTGGTTATTTTATCTAGAGCATAAGTCTCTTCCTACTCTGATTATTTCACCTGATTACAGTGCTTTATTGTAGGAAAGGAGGCATTTATTGCTTCTGGAATATCCATTCTTTTATAACATGTAATTCAGTATAAATCATTTTTCTTCTCTTCTTCAAACAAGAAGAGGACTTAAAGTAAGTCTCCCTTAGAGACTTCCCTGAACCACAGATACGAATGTTTTCCACCAGGTTTTAATTCTATGCACTTGAAAGTAGTAAACCTTTTTTAAAATTAGTTGGTATATAATTTTTAATTAATCCAAATTAGAAAATGTTCCTATATCTTTAGAACCAACTTAGGAACAAAAATAGTCTATTTGGGGGATGTAAGTATCTTTCAAAGAGAAACATGCTTACTTGTCCCATCTTGCCACTATCTTTAAGTGGTATGTTTAGTGCTCTTTGGCAATCTCATTACATTTCTCTGATACATTTATTACATTTCTCTGATATATTCAGTAATCTTTTTATCAGATAACTGTTTTACACTCCTCTTTCCTCAGACTTCTGAGACCTCCCCAACTCACTCTTAAAATGGTGGCCATGCCTCTTATTTCCCTGGGAAATAGAATCAGTTTTTTAAAAAGAACTTGCATTCTGGGTTTCCTGTAGTTAAGAGGTCAGCAAACATTTTTTTTTTAAGTTCCAGATAATAAATATTTTAGACTTTGCAGGACATGTGGTCTGTGTCACAGTTTCTTAACTCTGCTGTTGTAGCACAAAAGCAGTTATAGACAGTACATTAGTGAATGAATGCAGCCAGGTACAGCAGAACTTTATTTATAAAAACAGGTATTGCCTGGATTTTGCCCACCAAGCTATAGTTTACAGACCTATGTCTAATGTCATAGGGTTACAAATGTGAGTTATTTTTTATTTTTATATATTCTCTTTTAATCTTTATATTCTAGACAGAGATTTATCCATTTTCTTAATATTTTTCAAAGAATCAGCTTTTGAGTTTGTCGGCCAACTACATTTTAAAATTTTTATTTCATTATATTTCACTTTTATTATTTCCTGTCTTAATTGTTTGGGTTCTTTTTTTTTTTAACTCAGTTATGTTAAACACACTTGAAATATTTTTTGCTGTCTGAGAAAAGAATTAAAAGTCATATTATGCATACTGTAATTTCATAATTCATTTTAAAATACATTTATTTTTCCCTATTGTGTTATTACAGTATCGATATATTAACACTTCTCTATTGTGTATTACAGTATCAATGTATTGAAATTTATTTCATAAATTATTTTTTCCAAATTGCTTTAGGAAAAAAAACACATTGTGACTTCAAACTTACATGTTCGCAACTTTCTCTTTTCAAAAAAGAAGTATTGCTCAAAAATAAACTGATGATACTATAAATAACTATTATGGTTTCTTAGGCGCAGGACAGAGATGGACAGATTACCACTTGAATGCCTAATATATGGCAAGCATTTCATAAATGTTACATTTAATTCATAGGCCAGGGCCATGAGGTGTATATTCCTCTTTTACAGAAAATGAGTTTCAGAGACTGTTGAAGTAAATTGTTGAAATTCACACTGCTAATAAGAAATCTGGGATTTTAATCCAATCAGTTTAACTTCAAGTCCTGTGTTCTTTCCAGCACTCATCCATGCATTCATTCATTCATTCATATATTTACTGAGTGCTTATCATGTACGAGGCATTTTTCTAGATGTTGAGAAATAAATTATCCCTGCCCTAATGGAACTTACATTCTAATGGAAATAAACCAACAGATAAAGCATAAGATAATAGATGTGTTAAATGCTATGAAGACAAAACAGGGAAATAGGAGGTGCAAGGTAGAAGTAGGACTTTGAGTGGTCAGGGAAGACCTCTCAAACTTCAGATCTTTTTGAGAATATAAAGGATTAGAGAGTTAGCCATACAGATATCTAGGGGGAAACTATTCCAAAACAAAAACTATGAAGCAAAAATATCGCTGCACCAAGAGACTGTACTATAATTTTTAAATGGACTAGAGGCACCACTGTGGTTACTATAAGACTAGTTAGGAGGCTGCTGCGATATTCCAGATGCAAGGTGATGGTAGCTTGAGTTAACATTGGAAACAGTGCAAGTAGTTAAGCTCAAGACACATTGTTAAGATATAACCAGTAGGATTTACATACAGATTGAATGTGAGTTTTAAGTGAAAAGCAATAGTCAAAGATAACTTCAAGCTTTTTGGCTTGAGCAAGCAGAAGAATGGAGTTGCCACTTACTGAAATAAGGAAGTCTCTGAGAAGACAAAAACAGGAGAGATGAAAAGGGAGTAATTTTTAATAAACAATATTTGAGTCAGAAATTCAGAGAGGGGAGACACTGACAGAAGATAAAAATTTGGATGTTGTCACTTTGGAGATAAGAAGACTCCACTGGATCTCTAAGGGAATAATGTAGACAAATAAGGCAACTAAGTCCTAGGGCACCAACATTCAAAGGAAGGGAGACAGGAAGAATCAGGAAAGGAGATTAAAAGAGTGGCCAATAAGGCTAGGCAAGAGCATGGATCAGCATCTTTCAACCCATGGGCCAAATTTGGCCCAGAGGGTGGTCAACAGCATAGTCAGTAGGGAAATGTAAATTAAAACCACCATGAAATTCAATACCATTACACACCCATCAAAAAGACAAATTTAAAAAGAATGACACAAAGTGTAGTAGGGATAAAGTACTTGAAACTCATACATCACTACTTTAAACCGCAGAGTGGAAAAACCATTTTGGAAAAATCGTTTGGCAGTATCCACTAAAACTAAACATGTTTTCCTGATGACCCAGCAGTTCTGAATATATGCCCTAGAGAAATGAGTTCATGCTTCCCCAGAAAGACGTATACAGGAATGTTCACAGTAGGTTTATTAATAGCCCAAAACTGCAGCAGATAAAAAAAATAGTTGAACAATGAAATACTTCATAGTAATAAAAAAGAACAAACTATGACTACACATAAAAATATGGGCAAATCAGACAGACATAATATTGAGCAAAAGAAGCCAAACACAAGATTTTGTACATACCATATTATGAGTTTATACATAAGTTCAAAATAGAGAAAACTTATTTATGGCAAAACTTAAGTGATGGTAGTGGCTATGTCTGAGAAGTAGGTATTGACTCGGAAAAGAAGCAAGGATACTGGAAATATTTGAGCTGACCAGAAGTTGCTTAGATATATACATAAAAATTCAATGATATATATAATTTCAAGCCCAAAATCCCAAGACTTCAAGGGGTAAAAAAAATTGGCATATTGACAAAAGCAGATTATGAAAAATAGAACTATAAAATACCTACTCTACAACCCAAGTTTGAAAACAAGTTTAAATGTAGATATTATTTTTAAAAACTGCTAAATTTAAAAAGAAATTAAGAGTTTTAAAATCTGGTATTAGGATAGTTTTCCTAGATATTTTACTTAAGATAGTAAATTTGGAATTAGAGGAGCATTAATATGAGCAACTTTGTCACATTTTTGGTAAACAGCAAACACAAAGGTATAAAGTATAAGAATAAGGGATACTTTAAAAGATTTGCAAATTAAAATATTTAAAATTAGTAAATGCAGTCATGCATCACTTAAAAACAGGGATGCATTCTGAAAATGCATTGTTAGGCAATTCTGTCACTGTGCAAATATCATAGAGTGTACTTTAACCAGCGTAGAGGTATAGCCAACTACACATCTAGGCTATACAATGCTCCTAGGCTACCCTGTACAGCATGTTACTGTACTGAATATTTGGGGCAAGTAAGACAGTGGTAAATATTTGTATCAAAACATATCTAAACATATAAAAGATAGAGTAAAAATACAATATAAAAGATAAAAATTGTACACCTGTATAGGGCATTTACCATGAATGATATTTGCAGGAATGAAGGTTGCTCTGGGTGAGTCAGTGAGTAAGTGGTTAGTAAATATGAAAGCCTAAGACATTGCTGTATGTTACTGTGGACTATTATTATAAACACTGTGCACTTAGCAGCTACACTAAATGTATTTTTAAATACTTTTATTCAATAATAAATTAACCTAAGTGTATAACATTTTTACTTTATAAACTTCTTAATTTTTTAAAACAGGTTCTTTTGTAATAACATTTAACTTAAAACACAAAACATATTGTACACTTGTACAAAAATATTTTCCTTATATCCTTATTCTATAAGCTCTTCTCTATTTTTTAAAGTATTCTTTTTTAAAATTTTTAAACTTCTTTGTTAAAATCTAAGACACAAACATACACACATTAGCCTAGGCCTGTAAGTATCACTGTCTTCTACCTCCACATTTTGTCCTGCTGAAAGGTCTTCAAGGCAATTACATGCATGCACTGTCATCTGTGATAACAATGCCTACTGAAATAATTCCTGAAGGATCTGTCTGAGCTATTTTACAGGTTTAAAAAAAAAATAAGTAAAAGGAGTACACTCTTAAACAATGATTTAAAAGTTTAGTAAATACCACCAAGGAGTCTGAGCTCAGACACCCCTAACTGCTAAGCTGTTTTGGCATGGGGCTGGGGATATGGTGACAGTGAATCATGGGTTCAAGTGCTACAGTCTCACTGTTCATGCTGGGTTTTAGTAGATCTTCTTGGATAAATGTTTCTGCATTTGTTCTTTGACCTTAGTATATTTTCTAAAGACTTTAAATGATTGCATGTTTATAGTTTTCTCCAGCTTTGCTTGTTTCTCTGGGGAGTACATTTATGACATTCCTCATACAACCTTCCTGGTAGTAAAACTCTTTAATCAATATTTCTCGGGTATCTGCTTTGTGCTTAGTACAGAGCTTAGTCCAGAATACTGTGCAGGATTTTTTTTGAAGCCAGAAACACTAGCTTTTGTATAACCTTATCTTTTGTATAAGGTTTAAGTTAACACTATAGGATGCTGAAAATTTTAAGAGAACCTAAAGTCTATTTGAAGCAAAAGGAAAATACCACCTAGATTTGACAAGAATACATTAGGGCTAGATAAATGATACCTGAAGCAAGGTTACACTGTTGATTTTAATGGCTTTCCTATGGAAGGTATTTCAGGTAATACCTAATTTAAATGAATTATATTTATTAAATATGGGAAACAAGATTGAAATGTCTAAAAGGGTACCAATCCAAAATGAATGCAGGGATAGCAGGGAAAAATGGCAGCTAGGAGGCAGGGCTAAATTGCAGCTTCCACTCGTATGGACATTACAGCATGTGGAGACATAGATGAACTTTTGCTCCAAGAACTACCACAGGAACATACCAAGAAAGCCAAGAGAATCCACAGACCCTCTTAAGGAAGCAGCTTGCTGCTGCAGGCTCCATGAGATGCTCAAAAACATTGTGACTGCCCAAGGTGTGAGAAGGGGAATGTCTGCTCCTGAACACACATCCTTAATGGGGAGCTTGAAGGTCCAGATCACAGAAGGATTTGACCTTTCCTGGAGCTGAGACTAATTTTAGGGAACTGAGCAAAATACAGGGGTACAGGAAGCAGCAGGAAGGGACCTGTGGGCACTCTCAGTCCCCAGGGAAGCCATTCCTAACTTTGTCTCACAGGGGTTCTTAGGGAAGATGGCCAGTGGAATTGGGGAAAGACCACAGGGACAAGGAATCTTTGTAACAATTTTGACAAAACAGGAAGTTTCCTGGACAAAATCTAGGGGACGGGGTGCATGGGGAGTGCAGATATGAGCACAGAAACCAGGGCAGGTGGAGAGGTGTGAAATGTGAAAGCCCTGCTTGCTTTTTCAGCAGGGAGGTGTGTAGCTTGGGGCAAGTTCTCAGCCCTGCTCACTGGCTGCCTGGAAATAAACTTGGGGGAGGGGGACACAGTGGGAGTGAGACTGACCTTTCAGGCTGCATGGGAGCTGGGTAAGGCCTGTCACTGCTGGGTTTCCCCCACTACCCTGGCAATTTATATGACGCAGCAGAGCCAGCCATAATCTCCCTGGGAATGTCACTCCATTGGCCTGAGAAACACACCCCAAACACCTAAAGCAGCCACAGCAAGCCCCACCCAAGTAGTCTGAGCTCAGACGCACCTAACCCTGATGGTCTCCTGATGGTCTTTCTCTACCTGTCCTGGTAGCCGAAGACAAAGGGCGTAATCTCTTGAGAGCTCTATGTCCCTGCCCACCAGCTAAGAAACCCAAATACTTTTTCAGGTCACCCTAGGGCAAGCTTATTTCCTCCGTGTATTACCACAGCTGTTGCTGTCTTGAAAGAATCACCTCCTGGCTTAAGACCAACACAAAACCAGTGCACTAAATGAAACTACAACCAAGGACCCTCATAGAGTCCATTTCACTCACCTACTACATCCACCGGAGCAGGTGCTGGTATTCATAGCTGAGAGACCTGAAGACAGATCACATCACAGGACTCTTCACAGACACTTCTTGGTATAAACCTGGAGCCTGGTAGCTCCACTGGGTGGCTAGATTCAGAAGAGAAATAACAATCACTGAAGTTCAGCTCTCAGGAAGCCCCATATTCAGAGGAAGAGGGAGAGTGCTACGTCAAGGGAGCACCCTGTAGGACAAAAGAATCTGAACAATAGCCCCTGAACCCCAGATCTTCCCTCTGACATTGTCTACCCAAATAAGAAGGAACCAGAAAAACAATTTTTAACACCCCCAAAAGATCACACTAGCTCAACAGCAATGGATCCAAACCAAGAAAAAAATCTCTGAATTGTCAGAAAAACAATTTAGAAGATTGATTATTAAGGTACTCAAGGAAACACTAGAGAAAGTTAAATACTAACTTAAATCAAAAAAGTAATACAGGATATGGACAGAATAATCTCCAGAGAAACACATAGCATAAATAAAAACAATCACAACTTCTGGAAATGAAGGACACACTCAGAGAAATGCAAAATACACTGGAAAATCTCAGCAAACAAGTAAAAGAAACCTCAGAGCTCAAAGGCAAGAATTTTGAATTAACCCAATCTGACAAAGACAAAAAAGAAAGAAAAAATGAACAAAGCCTCCAAGAAATTGGGACTATGTTAAACAACCAAACCTAAGAATAACTGGTATTCCCAAGGAAGAAGAGAAATCCAATCGTTTGGAAAACATATTTAAAGGAATAATCGAGGAAAATTTCCCTGGCCTTGCTAGAGACCTAGACATCCAAATACAAGAAGTTTAAAAACACCCAGGAAATTCATCACAAAAAGATCATCACCTAGGCACATACTCATCAGATTATCTAAAGTCAAATGAAGGAAATAATCTTAAGAGCTGTGAGACAAAAGCATCCAGTAACCTAGAAAGGAAAACCTGTCAGATTAACGGTAGATTTCTCAGCAGAAACTCTACAAGCTAAAGGAATTCGGGGTCCTATCTTTAGCCTCCTTAAAAAAAAAATTATCAGCCAAGAATTTTGTATACAGTGGAATTATGCCTCATAAATAAATATACTGTTTTTTTCAGACAAACAAATGCTGAGAGAATTCACCACTACCCAGGAATCACTACAAGAACTGCTAAAAGGAGCTCTAAATCATGAAACAAATCCTGATAATGCACCAAAATAGAACCTCCTTAAAGCATAAATCTCAGAGGACCTATAAAACACTAACACAATGAAAACAAAAGGTATTGGGGCAACAACTAGTATGATGAATAGAATAGCACTTCACTTCTCAGTACTAACATTGAATATAAATGCCCTAAATGCTCCACTTAAAAGATACAGAATGGTAGAATCCATAAGAATTAACTAACCAAGTATCTGCTGTCTTCAAGAGACTAACCTAACACACAAGGACCCACATAAACTTAAGGTAAAGGGGTGGAAAAAGACATTCCATGCAATGGACACCAAAAGCAAGCAGGAGTAGCTATTCTTAGACAAAACAGACATTAAAGCAACAACAGTTTAAAAAGACAAAGAGGGACATTATATAATGATAAAGGGACTAGTCTAACAGGAAAATATCACAATCCTAAATATATATGCACCTAACACTGGAGCTCCCAAATTTATAAAACAATTACTGCCAGATCTAAGAAGTGAGATAGAAACACAATAATAGTGGGAGACTTCAATATTCCACTGACAGTATTAGACAGGTCATCAAGAGAGAAAGTCAACAATGGACTTAAACTATACGCTAAAATAAATGAACTTAGATTATTTGCAGAATATTCTACCCAACAACTGCAAAATATACATTCTGTTCCATGAGAATGTTCTCATGGAACATTCTCCAAGACAGACCATATGATAGGCCACAAAACGAGTTTCAACACATTTAAGAAAACTGAAATTATACCAAGCATTCTCTCAGACCACAGTGGAATAAAATTAGAAATCAACTCCAAAAGGAACCCTCAAAACCATGCAAATATATGGAAATTAAATAACCTGTTTCAGAATGATCATTGGGTCAACAGTGAAATCAAGATAGAAATGTAGAGTTTTTTGAACTGAATGATAATAATGACACACCTATCAAAACTTCAGGAATGCAGCAAAGTTGGTGCTAAGAGGAAAGGTCACACATTAAATACCTACTACAAAAAGTCTGAAAAAAGCACAAATAGACAATCTAAGGTCACACCTCAAGGAACTAGAGAAGCAAGAACAAACCCAAACACAGCAGAAGAAAAGAAATAACCAAGATCAGTGAAGAACTAAATGAAATTGAAACAAAAAAAGATGCAAAAGATAAATGAAACAAAAAGCTGATTCTTCAGATATACTCAATTAGAAATGAAACGAGATATTACAACTTATATCACAGAAATACAAAAGATCATTTAAGGCTACTATCAACACCTTTCAGGATAAGTTCCTGGAAATACACAACCCTCCCAGATTAAACCAGGAAGAAAAAGAAGCTCTTAACAGACCAATAACAAATAGCAAAATTGAAATGGTAATTACAAAATTGCCAACAAAAAGAGTCCAGGACCAGATGCATTCACAACTGAATTCTATTAGACATTCAAAGACATTCAATCCTATTGACACCATTTGAAAAGATAAAGAAGGAATCCTCCCTAAATCATTCTATGAAGGCTGTATCAACCTAATACTAAAACCAGGAAAGGATATAACAAAAAAAGAAGACTACAGACCAATACCTCTGATGAACATAAAGGTAAAAATCCTTAACAAAATACTAGCTAACCAAATCCAAACAGCATATCCAAAAGATAATCCACCATGATCAAGTGGTTTTCATACCAGGAATGCAGGGATGTTTTAACATACACAAGTTAATAAATGTGATATACCACATAAACAATTAAAAACAAGACCTCAATAGATACAGAAAAAGCATTTGACAAGATCCAGTATCTTCTTATGATTAAAACCTTCAGCAAAATCGGCATAGAAGGGACATGCCTTAAGGTAATAAAAGCCATCTATGACAAAACTGCAGCCAACATTATACTGAATAGGGAAAAGTTAAAGCATTCTCCCTAAGAACTGGAACAAGACAAGGATACTCACTTTTACCACTTTTGTTCAACATAGTACTGAAAGTCCTAGCAATCTGACAAGAGAAAGAAATAAAGGACATCCAAATTGGTAAAGAGGAAGTCAGACTGTTACTGTTTGACAATGATATGACTGTATATCTAGAAAATCCTAAAGGCTCGTCAAAAAAGCTCCTAGAACTGACAAATGAGTTCAGTAAAGTTTCAGGATACAAAATTATTTTACAGAAATTAGTAGCACTGCTATAGACCAATAATGACCAAGCTAAGAATCAAATCAAGAACTCAAACCCTTTTACAATATCTGGAAAAAATAAAATAAAATACCTATGAATATACCTAACCAAGGAGGTAAAAAGACCTCTTCAAGGAAAACTACAAAATTCTGCTGAAAGAAATCACAGATGACACAAACAAATGGAAACATATTCCATGCTCACATGAAAATGAGCATACTGCCAAAGCAACCAAATATTCAATACAGTTCCCATCAAAGTATCATCATCATTCTTCACAGAACTAGAAAAAAAAATCCAAAAATTCATATGGAACCAAAAAAAGAACCCACATAGCCAAAGCAAGACTAAGCAAAAAGAACAAATCTGGAGGCATCCTTTAACTTTAAACTTTACTATAAGGCTATAGTTACCAAAACAGCATGGTACTGATATAAAAAATAGGCACATAGACCTGTGGAACAGAATAAAGAATCCAGAAATAAAGCCAAATACTTAGAGCCAACTGATCTTTGACAAAGCGATCAAAAACATAAAGTGTGGAAAGAACACCCTATTCAACAAATTGTGCTGGAATAATTGGCAAGCCACATGTAAAAGAATAAAACTGTATCTTTATCTCTCATACAAAAATCAAGTCAAAATGGATGAAAGACTTAAATCTAATACCTGAAATCATAAAAATTCTGGAAGATAACATCAGAAAAACCCTTCTAGACATTCACATAGGCAAAGACTTCCTGACAAAGAACCCAAAGGCAAATGCAACAAAAACAAAGATAAATACATGGGACTTAATTAAACTAAAAAGCTTCTGCACAGCAGAAAAAGTAATCAGCAGAGTAAACAAACAACCCATAGAGTGGAGGAAAATCTTCGCAAACTAGGCGTCTGACAAAGGACTAATATCCAGAATCTACAGGGAACTCACAAATTAGCAAGAGAAAAACAATCCCATTAAAAAGTGGGCTAAGAATATGAACAGACAGTTCTTAAAAGAAGATATGCAAATGGCCAACAAACATGAAAAAATGCTCAACATCACTAATGATTACGGAAATGCAAATTGAAGCCACATGCAATACTATCTTATTCCTGCAAGAATGGCCACATTAAAAAAATAGCAGATGCTGACGTGGATGTGGTGAAAAGCAAACATTTTTACACTGCTGGTGAAAATGTAAACTAGTACAACCACTATGGAAAACAGTGTGGAGATTCTTTAAGAACTAAAAGTAGATCTACCATGTGATCTAGCAATCCCACTACTGTGTATGCTTACCCAGAGGAAAAGAAGTTATATGAAAAAGATACTTGGACATGCATGTTTGTAGCAGTACAATTTGAATTTCAAAATCGGAGCCAGGCCAAATTCCTATCAATCAACAAGTGAATAAAGGAAATGTGGTATAGATATGCCATGGAATACTACTCAGCCATGAAAAGGAATAAAATAATGGCATTTGCAGCAACCTGAATGGAACTGGAGACCATTACTCTAAGTGAAGAAACTCAGGAATGGAAAACCAAACATCATATGTTCTCACTCATAAGTGGTAGCTAAGCTATGAGGACACAAAGACGGGCTTTGGGGACTCAGGGAAAAGGGTGGGAGGGGGATGAGGACTAAGACTGTGTATTGGGTATGGTGTACACTGCTTGAGTGACAGGTGCACCAAAATCTCAGAAACCATCACTAAAGAACTTATCCATGTAACCAGATGCCACCTGTTCCCAAACAGCTATTGAAATAAAAAATTAAAAAGTACTAAGGAAACAGAATGAGAAAAAAATGAATCCATTCACAATTTCAAGGATCAGAATCAAAATTGAGTTTTTTTATGGGAAGTTTTGTGCCAATCTTTTTTTGATCCTAACACTATGATGATAGTTAATCTTTCAGAAAACAGATAACCATGATGACATCTTTCTGCACTCCAAGTCACTATCACTGATTAATAAATAGCCATTTTTAGCTCTCCAGGGGTGGAATTTGGGTGGATATTTTCTTTTTGGCATATCCACTAGTGAGTAATACATTTAAGTGTCAACAAAAATGTTACACTGCACTTATGTGACACTATTCATTAGTTATTAGAAAAACTAATTCTAACCCATTTGAGCAACGCTATATTTCTTTACCGGTGAGTTCAGATTATCTTCTCAATATTTTATATTAAATAAACAAGTTTTTAATACAGTATAACATTTTCGGAGGGAGAGTAGATGAAGACATTTTCAAGAATGGTACTCATCTACAAAATGAGAATAATAATGCCACATCATCTATGAAGCGAGAGCAATAATAATTATACTAAAAATAACACCTTTAATTGGATATTTACTATATGCCAGTCATTTAGCTAATGTGATCAAACCTACATTTTAATAAGCTTATTTAATAAAATATGTAAGGTTGTTATAAGGATTCAGTGAACTAAGCAACATAAAGGATTTTCTACAATACCTGCTACATGATATAAACTGAATAAATGGTAGCCAGTAAAATTTATATTGTTGTTATTCATAATATAGCATATGTTATAGTGCCTTACACTGAAAATTATGCTCTGTATGAGAAAAGGAGTCAGATTTTTTTTAATTCCCATATTTTTGTTTGAGAGAAATATTTTCTATAATGTAGTGACATAATTAAAAATACTTAAATTATCTAAACTGGCACAGACATATTCACAATCCACAAGACAATAGTTAACAGTCAAACAGAGAATAAATTATCTGATAAGACTCCCTCTATTTCCTGTCTTCCTCTTCAACAAACTATTCCTACTCAAATGCAACAATGTGCAATCAGTTGCAGGTTAGAAGCAGAAACCATTGTCTCTAAAGCCAAACTTATTAAACCCTCCTGTGATAACAGAGAGAACTAGAGATTACATTCTTATTGTTCCTAGATGAAGATCAGTGGTAGTATGGAAATGACCCAATCTTGTTCAGATTGTCTACTTGGTACTTATCCTAATACCTACATACACTTTCACCTCCCTAAGTCACATAGAGGACCTCACCTTCCAGAAACATTTTACTTACCATCATAAGCACCAGAGTTTATGCGCTTGAGAGGTACATATTTTCTCAGCTTCTTTTTGATTTGAATTCACCTGATTTTAAAATTATTTACTCACTTCAAGTCTATTTGAAAACTAATACTATACACATGGAAAAGCCCAGGTTAAAAGAATTGCTACATAAACTGAAATGTTATGTTTTAAGCATTGAGACTGCTACTAAATACCTCAAAGCCATAAGATGGAGCCATACACTAAGAACAGTGAGGCAGAAAGAACCCTCCTGGTATATATCCTAGAGCAGCTGCATCAGCCCTGGATAGTCTTAACTCTGGACTTCTTACGACATGAGAAGAGTAAACCCCTATTTGATTAAGCCACTGTGGCTAAGTTATCTGTCAGTGGTGCTAAAGACACTCCCAACTAATATGGGGTTATGCTAATGTTGCTTCATTCTGTTGTTTACTTTTGTCATCAACATGTTTTCAGAGTCATCCATGTTAAAAAGTGAAGATGTAATTAATTCCACGTAACTGTTCTATAGTGTGCTATCACACGTTCATCCCATATTTTACCTCTCTATTCCCTACTGATAAAATTTTGAGTGATTTTTTTTTTTTTTTTTTTTTTTGAGACGGAGTCCCACTCTTGTTACCCAGGCTGGAGTGCAATGGCGCGATCGTGGCACACCGCAACCTCCGCCTCCTGGGCCCAGGCAAGCCTCCTGCCTCAACCTCCTCAATTTCAGATTTATATAATTTCTTTTTTGTGTGTGTGTGATTTTTCACTTATTCTTCTCTATAGTATTGTACTATACATACATATATATCCTTATGCACAGCACAATTTCTTTAACTGTATTGAGCACTGGAATAGCTAGTTGTAGGGCACAAATATTTTCAATTCGTTAATTACTGATGTTGCCACTTATCTTCCGTTTGCCCCTTCAGAGTCTCCCTTTCTCCATCCTACCATGCCCTGGGAGGATGACTCTATGAACAACAGCAATGGACCCTCAGCTCCTGGTTAGGTTTATCCAGTGAGGAAGCCCAGCAGAATATCTAAGGGAGAGTACAGTGTAGGTATTTACACACCAGCTCCTTCCTACAAGATTTCTTGTGCTGTGTCCCTCAACCAAAAATCACTGCTTCTCTCAAAGCAATCTCTTCAGGATTTTCCTTTCTGGGTTCCATGAACCTTTACTCCTTCTCCTTGTCCCTTTGGGTCTGGAAGTGGTAACAGTTCCTCTGCTCACATCTTCATAGTCTCTTTGTAAATCGAACCTCCTTGAATTATCCTCCATCTGTTTCCAGGTGAGAGCCCGACTGCATCACCACTATATTCCTCTTCAAGGAGCCTATATTAATTTACAGACCTACTAGCAGTACACAAGACTGTTCACTACCCCTACACTTGCCAACGCTTAATATTAACTGACTTAAATTTTTTTCTATCTAATGGATTCAACATAGTTGAGTTTTTTGTTTTATTTTGTACTTTTCTGGTTAAAAGTGAGATTGAGCACTTTTTCCCCTGTAAATTGCTTTTTACTTTCATTTGTCTATTTTTCTACTGAATTCGCTTTTTCTCATTGAGTTTCATTCTTTAAATATTTGAAATACTTATTTGTATAAGTTATATATGTTTAAATATCTCTTATCAATTCTTACCTTTTGTCATTGGTGTTTTTTGTTACCCAAACCTTTAAAATGTCTACCTATATTTTCTTCTGTTTTAAAGTTTTACTTTTCATATTTTTGTCCTTAATATACCTGAAAATTATTTTTGTGCACAATATGAAATTCATCTAATAGCATTTCTTTCTTTGTAAATACTTGTTCATTAACACTTTTAACTTTTCCATGTAGATGTTCACATCATCTGCAAATAATAAAAATCTTTCTTTCCATTTCTTGTAATTTATATTTCTTTATTATCATGACATTTTAGAATCTCAGTCCCATAGTTCATAATAGTGGTGATAATGGATGTTTGAGTTTTGTAACGTTGAAGATACTTGTAATATTTCATTATTAAACATGATACATTTGCTGTAGGTCTGGCAGATTTCTTTCAATTATTGAAAAAGCTTTTGGCCAGTCGCAGTGGCTTACGCCTGTAATCCCAGCACTTTGGGAGGTCAGGGCGGATGGATCACCTGAGGTCAGGAGTTCGAGACTAGTCATGGCCAACATGGTGAAACCCTATCTTTACTAAAAATACAAAACTTAGCTGGGTGTAGAGGCGGGTGCCTGTAATCCCAGCTACTCAGGAGGCTGAGGCAGGAGAATTGCTTGAACCTGGGAGGCAGAGTTTGCGGTGAGCCAAGATTGTGCCACTGTACTCCAGCCTAGGTGACAGAGCAAGACTCCATTTCAAAAAAAATAAATAAATAAAAATGGTTTATCCTATTGCTCTTGTTAAAATACAATTCACATCAACTGCTGAATTTTATCAAATATTTTTTCTGCACATTTTGGAATAATCATTTTTCCCTTTCAAAAATATTTATATATTAAATGACATTGATAGATTTTTCAGGTTTTTTTTTCCCTGCAGACACTATGGTGTTTTATTGGCAGATTTTTTAAAATGTTGACGTATTCTTGAATTCCTTGACCAGGATTTATATACACACATGGTTTTATCATATTTTATTTCTTATCATTGCATCTAGATTCATAAATTTTTTTTCTTATATTGTCCTTATTTGGTTTGTTTAAATGAGTTCAGGGTCTCTATTTTATAGATCTTACTAAATCTGTAATTATTCTCCTTTTTTTCTTAGTAGTGTCTGGCTTTGTCATTTTTTTCCATATTTGTCTTGTAAGAGATATGTCTATTTTATTAATCTTTTCAAAGGCTAGCATTTGTTTTTGTAGAACATATCAAATGACTCTGTGTTTCCTATTTCATTACTTCATGTGCTTTTTCACTTTCTTCCTTCTGCTTTCCTGAGTATATTCTGTTGTTCTTTTTCTAATTTGAGGGAATATGTACAACTCATTAGTTTACATTGTTCATCTTTTCTAAAGTAAATATTTAAAGCTAGAATTTTCATCTAAAGGTCACTTTAGCTGTATTTCATAAGTTATGCCACAGTCTCCCCAATATTTTGCATTCAAAATATTTTATAATTCCTATATGAATTCTGTTTGATCAATTAATTTTTTTAGAAACATTTAAAAAGTTATAAATATTATTTTTAAAAAGTTATCTTGTAACTAATTCCTAGCTGAACTGAGTTTAGTCCTGAAAATGGGGTTTATGAAAGAGCAGTTCTTTGGTTTTTTGCTGAGACTATTTTTGCAGCTTTGTATTTTATTAATTTTTTATGGGTGTATTTAGAGGACAAGCTGATCTTTGACAAACCTGACAAAAACAAGCAATGGGGAAAGGATTCCCTGTTTAATAAATGGTGTTGGGAAAACTGACTAGCCATGTGCAGAAAGCAGAAACTGGACCCCTTCCTGACACCTTACACTAAAATTAACTCCAGATGGATTAAAGACTTAAACATAAGACCTAACACCATAAAAACCCTAGAAGAAAATCTAGGCAAAATCATTCAGGACATAGGTGTAGACAAGGACTTCATGACCAAAACACCGAAAGCATTGGCAACAAAAGCCAAAATAGACAAATGGGACCTAATTGAACTCCACAGCTTCTGCACGGCAAAAGAAACAGTCGTTAGAGTGAATCGGCAACCAACAGAATGGGAAAAAATTTTTGCAGTTTACCCATCTGACAAAGGGCTGATATCCAGAATTTACAAAGAACTAAAACAGATTTACAAGAAAAAAACAAACAAGCCCATTCAAAAGTGGGCAAAGGATATGAAAAGATACCTTACAAAAGAAGACATACGTGAGGCCAACAAACATGTGAAAAAATGCTCATCATCACTGGTCATCAGAGAAATGCAAATCAAAACTACATTGAGATACCATCTCACGCCAGTTGGAATGGCGATCATTAAAAAACCTGGAAACAACAGATGCTAGAGAGGATGTGGAGAAACAGGAACACTTTTACACTGTTGGTGGGAGTGTAAATTAGTTCAACCATTGTGGAAGACGGTGTGGCGATTCCTAAAGGATCTAGAAATAGAAATTCCATTTGACCCAGCAATCCCATTACTGGGTATATATCCAAAGGATTATAAATCGTTCTACTATAAGGACATGTGCACACGAATGTTCATTGCAGCACTGTTTACAATAGCAAAGACCTGGAACCAACCCAAATGCCCATCGATGATAGACTGGACAGGGAAAATGTGGCACATATACACCATGGAATATTATACAGCCATCGAAAACGATGAGTTTGTGTCCTTTGTAGGGGCATGGATGAACCTGGAAACCATCATTCTCAGCAAACTGACAGAAGAGCAGAAGATCAAACACTGCATGTTCTCACTCATAGGCGGGTGTTGAACAATGAGAACACATGGACACAGGGAGGGGAGTACTACAGGGGGTCTGTTGGGGGAAAATAGGGGAGGGACAGTGGGGGGTGGGGAGTTGGGGAGAGATAGCAAGGGGAGAAATGCCAGATATAGGTGATGGGGAGGAAGGCAGCAAATCACACTGCCACATGTGTACCTATGCAACAATCTTGCATGTTCTTCACATGTACCCCAAAACCTAAAATGCAATAAAATAAATTTTTAAAAACCATACAAAACTTTTTAAATTGTTCAAAACTTCTTATAGCCTTGCTAATTTTTGTCTTCTTGCTCTATCAATATGTAGACTATAAAAATGGTTACAAAATCTTTTCCCTCCTGAATCTATATCCTTGAAATGAGATAGCATCGAAAAAATGGAATCTCTCCCTCCACCCCTTGTGTCCAGGTTGGTCATGCGACCTTTTTCAACCAATGGGACATTAGCAAATGTGATAAAGTAAAGGCTTGAAAAGTACTTGAGCATTAACATTTGTCTCCTTCCTACTTTTCTGATTTTCCATCACATGAACAAAGTCCATTAACTTAATAGATAATGGGATAAATATGGCCTAGTTATCGCTCACTTCAGTAAACTCATAGACATGTGAGCAAAGCCATCAAACATGGCCCCAGTTAAGATCAACAAAGGAATTACCCAGACAAACTCAGTTTAAATTTCTGACCCACAATACAATGAGTTAAAAAGTGACTGCTGTTTTAAGCATCTAAATTTGGGGGTGATGTATTACATAGCAAAAGCAAACTGATAACAGTCAATTACTGAGAAAGATGAGTTAAAATTCTAAGATATGGATTTGTCAGTTTAACCTAATATTTCTTTTCATTTTTGGTATGAATATTTGAGACTGCATTGTTAGGTGAAATTAAAATTATTGTTGTCTTCCAGGTGAATTGTATCTTTATCATTACATCTCCAACCTTTTTGTCTCTACTAATGTTTCTGCCTTAACATTAGTAGAGATTCTAAGATAGTTATACTTTCATCCTTTCTGTGTCCTTAAGTTCTAACATCTCTTTGAATAACATATAACTTGGTTTAAAAGGAAACCAATCTATCAATCCCTGTCTTTGAATAGAGATGGAAAGTTCAACTAATTCACATTTATTTTGATTATTGATATATTTGCATTTGTCTCTATGATCTTTTCCGCCTTCCTTTTAAGCTCTTCTTTCCTACTTTCTTTCCACTGAATGTATGGAGTTTTTTTTTTTATAACCCTTCTCCATTTTTTTGTTAGATTTTACATTTATATCCTTTTTAAAATTGGTTTAGTGATGATGCTTAACATTTCAACATAATACCAGATGGAAGTCTAAAGGGAAGTAGTAGCTCTACCTTTTTTCCTTAAAATTAGAAATTGAAAAACTTTTATCATTCTCCTTTCTTTCTCATTAAATTGCTTGGTACTTTTGCTGAAAATGAAGTTGGCCTTATATGTCGGTCTATTTTTGAACTCTTATTAGGTTTCATTGGCCATTTGACTATTCTTGTGCCATACCACCTTCCCCTAATTATTATAGTTTATAGAAAGTAAGCTTGATATCTCATAATGTAAATCTCCCAAGTTGTTTTTCTCCAAAATTGTGATGACTGCTCTATGTCTATTGCATTTTCATAAAAATTTTAGGATCAGCACCTGAGGAACCTTATCTGCCTTTGTAATTGATTTAGATGACAAGATCCTGCACTTCAAGCCAATGCCATATTGGAGTAAGACGTTAGGGAACTTGGGAGAGAGAATGGGTTTATTTTGCCCATGTGGCGGGAATGTGCATTGTTGTGTCCAAAGGGAAGATTGTAGAAGACTGTGTTTTCTAGTGATGGCAACAATGATATTTCCTATTGCCACATGCTCTCTTTTAGTGTTACTTTATTACTCTCCTATCAAGAAGCAGAGTTGACTTCTCTCTTGAATCTGGGCAGGTCCTGCAACTGCTTTGATGAGATCCAGGTGTAGTTCTTAACTAGTTTGGCAACTTTTACTTCCTCCATCTTGGAGACTTATGCCAGCATGAAAGAAGTCCAGGCCACGAAGAGGATGACAGAGCTGCAAGACATATGAATTAAAAAGCTACATGGGACTCCAGCCCAGTCAATCTTTCAGATGAATCCAGTCCCAGCTGCAACCCCTGAAACAATATGAAGGATACCAAGCATGAACCACCAAGCTAAGTCTGGTCAACCCACAGAACTGTGAAAGACAATAATAAATTGATGTACTGAAGTTTTAAGTTTTGGAGTGGTTGGCTATACAGCAATAGATAATTGGAATGGTTATATATTTTGTTATTTTTAGTGGTTACCCAGGAGATTACAATATGTATTCTTGACATATTAGAATCCATATTAAATTTCGTTTCACAATAATGCATTTTTGTTCAGCTAACATCCCTTTAGACATCTCTTTTAAACCAAAGCTTATTAGAAGTACATTGCTTAGTTTCCAAGAGTTTAGAGATTTTCCTGTTCTTTTTCTTTTATTGATTTCTCATTTAATTCTGTAATGAGTGTGAAACATACTTTAAATGATTTCGATCTTTTAATTTGCTAAGATTTGTTTTATTACCCAGCATATGATCTATCTTAGTGAATATTTCATATGCACTTGAAAAGAATGTATATTCTGGGAGAGGTGTTGTATAACTGTCAGCTAATTTCAGTTGGTTGGTGGTGGTGTTGAGTTTTTCTGTATCTTCCTGATTTTTCTATTTGTTCTGTCAATTACTGAGTGAGGAATGTTGACATCTCTAATAGCAATTGTGTATTTGCCTGTTTTTTCCTTTCAGTTCTGTCAAATTTTTGCTTCATATGTTTTGAAGGTCTATTGTTTGGTCTATACACACTTAGGGACAGTATGTCTTCTTGGTGAATTGACCATTTTATCATTATGTTATGTCCCTTCATTTTCCTAGGTAACTTTTATTTTGCTTAGATGCCTACTTTAATATTGATATATCAACTTGGCCTTTCCTTTGTTCTTTTTTTATTTCAATTATTTATTTGTTTGTTTATTTATTTATTTATTTTTGAGATGGAGTCTTGCTCTGTTGCCAGGCTGGAGTACAGTGGTGTGATCTCAGCTTGCTGCAACCTCTGCCTCCTGAGTTCAAGCAATGCTCCTGCCTCAGCCTCCCAAGCAGCTGGGACTGCAGGTGCCTACCACCACGCCCATCTAATTTTTGTATTTTTAGTAGAGATGGGGTTCCACCATATTGGCCAGGAGCCTTTCTTTTAATTAATGTTTGTATCATTTATGTTTTTGTGTGCTTCTTTTTACCTATGTGCATAATTGCATTTGAAGTGAATTTCTCATAGACAGCATATAGTTTGGTCTTGTGGTTTTATCCTTTCAGACAATCTCTGTTTTAAAACTGTTGTTTGCATTTTGGTTGAATACATTTTAATTAGAGTAGACTTTGTTAAACAATATGAATGCATGTGGTCAGAGTTTGTAGATTCTGTCAGTTTTCCAAATGATTTTACCACTTTTACTTCAACTAGCAAGGAGTAAGAATTCCATTTCTTCCATATCTTAACAGTAGGCATTGTCAGGTTGATTGATAAAATTTTAGTTATTTTCGTTGGTAGGTGCTAATATCTCATTTCAAACTGAGCTATCACTCCTTTATTTATCTCCTCTCTTCATAGATTGTGTTTAGTATTAATGATGTCTCATGGTTCTAACTGCGTTACTGCCCATTTTCCTGTTTTTTACCACTTCTATTTTTTAAGCCTAATCTCTATTATCAAATACCACCTACTACTGTTGTTCCTGAATTTTATGTTTATTATAAGAAATACATCAATTTGGAAAAAGAATTGTGTTTGAATCATGCATATTTTATATAATTATGGATATATTTGGATTTAGTACATCATTTTATTACTTGTTTCCTCTGTGTTCTCTTGGTTTTTCAATCCTGTTTCCCCTTTTCTGCCCTCTTAAAGAACTGGAAAGGAGTAGAAGAATCTGTAACTTTTATTCAGATATTTACCATTTCTCTTGCATTTCCTTCACATTTTACAGGTTTCCTTTTTATATCATTTCCTTTCTGTCTGAAGAATTTCCTTTAACAAGTCTTTTAGAACAGGTCTACAGACAATGAATTGTCTTTGTTTTCCTTCATCTGAGAATAGTTATTTCACTTTCACTCAGGATATTTCCTTTGTATATAGAATTCTGGGTTGATGGTTCTTTTTATCAGTGCTTTAAAAAAATGTTGTTCCACTTTCTTCTGCTTTCATAATTTATGATGAGCAATCTAAAGTCATTTAAATCCTATTTCCCTTTGGTCTCCATAAGTAGTGCATCATTTGTTTTTGTCTGTTTACAAGACTTTGTCTTTGCCTTTAGTTTTCAGCAATTTTATTTTGTTGTATCTCTGCATTAATTTTTTTGTGGTTATCCTCTTTGGGTTTGCTGAGCTTTGTAAATTTCCAGGTCTATACCTTTGGCCAAATTTAGTAAGTATTTAGTCATCATTTCTGCAACTATTTTTTGCTGCAGTGGACTGTCTCCCCTCTCTTTCTTGGATTCCAATGACATGATGTTGTACCTTGTAGTATTATTAGGATCTCTTCATTTCTTTTCAGTATTTTTTTTCCTTTGCTGTTAAGATTAGATAGCTTCCATTGATCTGTTTTCAAGCTCATTCACACATTTATTTGTCATCTCTATTTTGCGATCACCCCACACATTGAGACAGATTTTTCAGTTAATAAATTTTCAGTTTTAAAATTTCTGTGTATTTTCTCTTTACATTTTGTATTTACTGAGACCTTGTATTATCCATTTGATTCAAGAGTATTCATCCTTAATTCTTGAAGAATTTTTATAATAGGTGATTTTAAATCTTTGATAATTTCAAAATCTCTGTCATCTGGGCAAAAGTGTCTCTTGCCTGTCTTTTTCTATTTGAGTTGCAATTTTCCTAGTTCTTTGTATGTCAAGTAACTTTTATTGTATCCTGGATATTCAGAATAGAATGCTAAGAGACTCTGAGTCTCGTTTAAATCCTATCTATGTGAAATGTTGATATTCTTGTTTCAACATACGATCAACCTAATTGGGCTCAGGCCACAAATTCTGACTAGCCTTATGTGGGCTCTGGTTCTGATATTAGTTCAGTTTTCAAAGGCTTTGTAATGTTATTCATGCCTGTCTCATATGTAAAACTCATTGTCTTGTCTTGGACTTAGATTGTGGTCTGTCCCATAGTTCCATTCACAAAGTTTTGATGTCATCATTAGGGGCAGATCCACATGTACATAACTTAGAGGGTAAGCACAGGGCTTCACATATAACTTTATATGATTGCTTTCCCAAGATTTTCATTCTCTCTGACTTCCTTAGTACTTTCCAATTTTCAAGGACACCTCTTTTTGGTCCTCTGGCTAGAAACTTTGGCTTTAGTCACGTCATTCTGCCATACATTTCCTTTACTATCCCCATGTTTGGGACCACATGACAGAAGAAAAGAGGGGGAAAAAAAGCTATGGAATTTCATCTCATCTTTTTGGGAACACAATTCGTCTGGAGATAAAGTTTCCCATCTCTCAGAGTTTTAAGCACCTGTGAGTTCTCACTGCTGCTGCTGTCACTGCTGCCAACATTGATATAGGTTTGCCTAGGGGTATGGGATGCGAAAGAATTAAAAGGGGGGAACCCAGGAGATTTATCCCACTCAGTGTGAGTATGTTGGAAATCTCTTTCACACTCCTTGAATCCAGATAACTTTCCTGCATGCCTCTCTGTCCATGTTAGCTCCCACTTCATGGTTTTGCTGCCTGGTGTCCAGGCTGCAGGACAGGAGAAGAAAAGCAAAATGGGAAACTCACCCCCATTCAGTAGTATTTAAAATGAACCCAGATGGAATTGTGGAACTGCAAAAAGGAATACAAATATTGGGAAAGGTAAACTAATAGAAAAATCTAAAATAGTATTTGTAGTTAAAACAATGATAATAACTTTTGAAGTTTAAAATGTATAAAAGAAAATATATGACATCACTAATACAAAAACTGGCAGGGAACTCTGATTCCATAATTCTGTCTGAGATCATTGTCCTTCAGCCTAAATAACTGCCTTAAAACTTATCATCAACTCTGCTAATAAGGGATTTTCTTACCTTTTGTTTGAAAGCATATTTATTTTGCCTTCATTTTCTAAGAATCTTTGCAATGACTAGAGAATTTGAAGTTGACAGTATCCTTCCCCACTCCACCTCCTTTTTAAAGATGCCATTCTACCATCTTCTGACTGTTGAAAGTCAGCCATATCTTGTGATTTCTTCCCTCAAATTAATGTTTTTCCCCATCTGGGAGCTTTTAATGTTTTCTTTTTGCCTTTGTCAGAAATATGTGTGTGATTTGCCTAAACGTAGTTTTCTCTGTATTTAACCTGCTACAAGTTTGTAGATTTTTTTTGAATATATGGTTTGATTTCTTCCATCAGTTTTGAAAAATTCTCAGTTGGTAGTTTTTCAAATATTTCTTTAATCTCATTCTCTCTCTTCTTCCTCTAGATCTCCAATTGAAAGTAGGTTAGAACTTTTCACTCTATCATATTTATCTTTTCTTTTATGTATTTTCTAACTTTTTAATACTCTCTATGCATTAATCTGAACATTTAATATTGACCTGTCTTCTGGCTTAGTAATCCACTGTTCTGCTGATTATAGATAGATCCTCAACCCATCTATCTTTTATTTTATTTTGGAGATACAGTCTTGCTCTGTCACCAGACTGGAGTATAGTGGAGCAATCTCGGCTCACTGCAACCTCCAGCTCCCCAGTTCAAGTGATTCTCCTGCCTCGGCCTCCTTAGCAGCTGGGACTTCAGGTATGCACCACCACGCCCAGTTAATTTTCATATTTTTAGTAGAGACGGGGTTTCACCCTGTTGGCCAGGATGGTCTTGAACTCCTGACCTCATGATCTACCCGCCTTAGCCTCCCAAAGTGCTGTGGGATTACAGGTGTGAGCCACCATACTCAGCCCCATCTATCTAATTCTTAATTGCAGTCACTGCTTCTATTCTCCTCTCCCTAGTTCTGGATTTTTTGTTAAGTCTTCTGTCTGGATTCCAACTCTCCATTAAAATTGTCTGTTCTTTTTAATTTTTTTTTTTAACATTTTAAATTATTTTGGAGTCCCTCTCAGATAAGTCAGAACTCTAAATTACTGGTGGGTCCATTTCTATTTTCTGATGTTCTTCTTCCTAGATTTTGTTTTGTTTGGGCTTTTAAAAAATAATTTTTCATTTGCTAAAAATTTGTGGAGACCCTGAATGATATTATGGTCCTTTAAGGAGGGTGGGGTGGGGTGGGGTGTGCTGGGTGTGGTGGCTCATGCCTGTAATCCCAGCACTTTGGGAGGCCAAGGTGGGTGGATCACCTGAGGTCAGGAATTGAAGGCCAGCCTGGCTAACATGGCAAAACCAGGTCTCTACTAAAAAATACAAAACATAGCTGGGTATGGTGGTGGGTCCCTGTAATCCCAGCTACTTGGGAGGCGGAGGCAGGGAGAATTGCTTGAACTAGGGAGATGGAGGTTGCAGTGGGCTGAGATTGCACCACTGCACTCCAGCCTGGGCGACAGAGCAAGACTCCAACCAAAAAAATGTTTTTAAATGTTTAAAAAGGGAGGGTGGAGTTTTCTTTTGAATAGCAAAAAAAGTACTACTGGGAAATCTTTATCCTGTCTAGGGTTGGCTTTAAACTTTATTCAGCTTGCTCTGTTTTCATTTTGCTCTTATTAATGCAATGTGGCTCTTATTCCCAAGGTTAAGTGAAGAAGAAGAAACAAGAGAAGAGTTCTACTTCATTTTCAGAGGGTATTTTCACTGATTATAGATTTCTATGTGGACTTTGTTTTCCTTTTAGCATGTTAAAGATGTCATTCCATTGTTTTCTGACTTTCATTGTTGCTGGTAAAAAGCCAGGTGTAATTCATATTCTTGTTCTCCTATATATAACGTATCTTTCTCCTTTGGCTGCTTTAGAGATTTTTCATCCATGGCTTTAAATAGTTTGATGTGTGTCAGTGTGATATGCTGAGCATTTAGTCTTTTAGAAATTTTCCACCTTATTTAGATTGGTAAATTTATGTTTTCCATCATGTGGGTCAAATTTGGGGCATTATTTCCAAATATTTTTTGCCCCATTTCTTCTGCTTTCTTTCTGGAATTCCATTTCAGAAAGTAGAAATTTTGGAAATTAGATAACTGTATTAGTAGGGTTTAGAATTTTCATTTCTTTCGCTTCCATTTTTTCTACTGATATTCTCTATTTATTTATTGTCTACTTGTTCATTCTATTTTCCTTTAAATACCTGAATATATTTATAATAGTTACTTTAAAATTTCCTTCCTACCAATTCCTTTTATATCTGGGCCATCTCAGGGTCAGTTTCTATTGACTGCTTTCTCTTAAGTATAGGTAACTTTTGTGTATTTCTCACTTGTCCATTTTTGTTTGTTGGTTAGTGGTTTAGAAACAGAATCTTGCTATGTTGCTCTGGGCTGGATTTGAACTCCTGGTCTCAAGTGATCTTCCCTTGTCAACTTGCCAAGTGGCTGGGACTATAGACATACACCACTGTGTGCAGCATACTAAATTTTTTATTGTTGATGATCCATTGCAGGGAGTCTGTATCATGTTGTTTTCTTTTAAGGGGTGTTGTTTCATTCTTATAAATTTTCCTAGTCCTGTCTGTTTTGTTATTATTCTTTATTAGAGTATGTGCTATGGGGAAACAAGATTTTGAATTTTGCTCTAAGACATGCTTTTTAGCCTATTACTTTTAAGGCAAGGCCTTTCTAGCACCTCAATTGAATGCCTGAAGTGCTCAATGAGGTCTGTCTGCCCTGCTGCAATGGAACTTCAATGTCTCTCAACAATGCACTACATGGAGCAGGTAATCTCTGTTAGGCCTTGCAGAGTCTTGTCATGTCTAGATTCAGCTTAGCTTTTGGCCAAGGACTGGTGGTGAATCTCCATGTAGACTTGCGGGGGTGGGGGGGTCCCTTTTCCATAGCTACCTATCTTCAGAAATTTCAGCTGCTTCAACAGCCCAAAACTCCAGTCTCTCCCTCGTTAACTGAAACTACCGCCTTGCCTGTGTTCCACCTTCCTCCATTCTAGAAAAATGTCTTTCTCTTCAGCAAAAAAACTTGGACAATTATAGGATAGTTTTGGAGCAAGCCTAATGTGTTTCCCTTCTCTCAAGGATCACAGCTGTGTGCTGCCTACTGTCCAATACCTGAAAAGGAGAGCAAGTCAGGTACTTGTTACTCTTGCATGGCTGGAAGCAAAAGTCTTTGGTGCACATTGATTTAAAGGCACACTGAGATTTAAATAATTGATACTAGAATGTATGCTTTGGTTAGTGAGTGGCTATGTTAGGAGTCACTGCCTGAGGAAGAAGCCAGTTCAGACTGAAAGACAAATGACTATTTGGTTGAGAAGTAACTCTCCATTTTTAAAGGGTGGAGATGGCTCAGTAGTAAATGACTTCTTACTCTGCCCTGGGAGATTAGACAAACAATGGATCTAACTAAGAAAATAGACTGACTCATTTGGCTACAGTGCTATACTGAAGTTACAAGCAAACTAACATTAAGCTCTAGAAAGAGAACCGGGTTCTGTATATTGTAAATGAATTTTACAGTCAATTCTGAGATTTCTCACTGAAGAAATTAAAAAATCGGATGTTTAAATTCATAAATCTAAAGGCACTCTGACCCTCTCTTTCCTTACATCATCATCTGCTATAGCTAGGCTGAAATTATATGCAAGTTACTTCATTACTTATTAACTCTTCTTTAGGATGGTAGTTTTGATTGTGAAAGAAGTGAGGTTTGCTGTAAACTTCTTTCCTCCTAATTTTCTTGAGCATTTCCCAACTAAGTCTACTAGTGAACAACTTATTTTCAAAGTGAAGGGGTCCATCCAAAGAATAGGTACAGACAAGGAGGGAGTAAAGGCCTTCTTGGCAGGAAAATAAGTCATACTGGGGCTAAGTAATGGTTCATAAGTGAAAGGGGTGGAGAATGGGAGGGAAATGGAATCACAGATCTGGAAGAGACAAGTCATTGAGTCCAGACGGTCTCTAGACAGGTCAGGAAGGGGTGTTTGGGTGGACCCTTCTTTCACATCTGGATTTAGCTTTCTTTGCTCAAACTTCTTCAGCCTTTTGCCTTTCACCAAAACCAATTTCTTCTCTGTGAGACATGTGGCACCCCTCCTCCTCCTGCCCCAGGATGAAGTCCTCTGGCGTGGATTTAATTAGCTTTTGGGGATGGTCCATTCCTTTTCCAGGAGGTCTGTTTCAGGTTTAGGTCATTCCATTGGCCTCACCATCAACTGAAGGGCAGGTCTCCTGGCCACTCACTAATTCCCTGGGCGGAGAGGAAGGGCCTGTAAGCTGATGGTCACATTCTGTGTCCTTTAACACCCCTTAGCTGTCAGGACACGATGTGCTGAGATGGGTGGCAGTTGAGTTGGAGTTTTTTAGCTGGTTTCAAATCCTATTCTCCATGAGACAATCATGACTGCCTACCTTTCCCGACACACACATCCACACCCCTACTTCGTTCATGGTAGAAGTGAAATTTTGGCTATGTATGTTTCCTTGGAGCCAACCGCCTTTTCTTTCCCAAGTGTCTGGACTTATTTCAAGAAACTACGGGACAAAAGAGGGTAGAGGTAAGCTTTAGTTTACTCCTCTGCCTCATCGGGGAAGGAGGTTTGTGAGCATAAGCATGGAGGTGCATGAAAGACGTGTTGCTGTTTGGCGCCTGTCATATCCTTCCAGTGGCCAGCGTGCACACACAGTGAGCAGAAACGCTCCCCCGCCCTGCCGCCTACCTCCCCATGAGCCCTGCCTGAACCTCCCACCCAACCGGCGTAGACCGAGCAGAACTTCCCTGGGTCGCGGCCCAGCGATACGGAGCGGCCCTGGCGAGGAGCCCTGCTCTTCCCGAGTCGTGGGTGGCGCGGTGCTTGTTTCCCTCCCCTCCCTTTCCGGACCCAAACGGGGATGTATCTGGGTCAGCCTGGGAGGGGCCGGACCTGCCAGGGACCAGCGTGGGGGAAGGGGTTGGCGATGACAGCATCTTTCAGGTTTTTGGCTTCTCAAAGCTTAGCTTCGTCCAGCCTCTCACGGCGCTCTCGGCCAGTGAGGGCTGACGCTCTGGCCAGTCCAGGCCCGAGGGTGGGCGGGCGAGAGGGAGAGCCCGTCCTTCCGATCTGGGCGGCACCCCCTCCCCCATGCCCTGCCAACAATTCGACACACACACACACACACACACACACACACACACACACACACACACACTCTAGTCCCCAGAGCACGCTCCTCGGGCGGGTAGCAAGTCCCTCCGCCCCAGGAAAAGAGCAATGGAACAGTTCACGGCCGCCACGAGTTCCTGGTCTTCCTTCCTTTCCAGTGATAAACGGTGCGGCTACAAGCCAACTACTGCTCAAAATGCTCCACCCACGGGCCGAGCCCCTCTCTCTTGGCTAGGCAGGGTCCCATGTCTGGGACCAGGGGTCCCTTAACCTCCCCAAGGCGCACAGACTGAGTGCCCGGGCGGCGGAAGGTGCAAGGGCACACGCTACGCCTGGCTGCCTCGATTCCTCTTATGTGATCTTTTGCGCTCCGCAGTGCCAGGGAGGAGCTGGGTGTGCGGAACAACTGCGTCTTTCCCGGGTGCTTTGGCAGATACTGCTGGGTGAGGTCCGAGGGGTCATGGACCCTCCAGGTTCTCCTCCCTATGGGCTCCTTAGATAAGCCCAGCACCAAGGAATCAAAGCCAACAGGTCAATTCGTCAAGGCCTGCCCCTCCCTCTCCAACCTTGCCCTGCATAGACGCAGCAGCTCCAAATTTACATCCCAGGGTCAGGGAGAGAAGCGAAGCAATGAGTTGAAAATCATCACTGGATTCTTGTATCCCATGCATAGGAATCTCCTTATCCCGCCGTCCCGCCCCTTATCGTTTCCCCACATTACACGCTTAGGGACTTGTTTGCCAGCGGATGGCCTTGGCAATCCGGAACGCGCGCTCCTGGAGCCCACGGATGCTCTTTGGCCATCAGCTTCCCTAAAGGTGCTTGTGTTCGCGTGTGCTCGAAGCCACGCAGGGGTGTTCCCCCTTCCCGCCTCACCTCATCCCCAGACATCTCTTGCCATCATTTTATGCACTGCTGTCTAAAACCCCACGCTTCTCCCCACCCCCGCCAGGCGCAGCACCCCCTCCCTCAGGCGCAGGGGAGCAGAGCGGACAGGGGCGCGCCTGAGGCGCGCACAGCTTTCGGGCTGCAGGCGCTTGTTGCGCCTGGGGAATTGGGCTGTGGGCGAGGCAGCCCAGGCTGGCCTTTATCTCTCCCCGGGCCCATCGTTTGAAACTTTATCAGCGAGTCTCGCCACTCGTCGCAGACGCGAGCGGGGGGCGGGGGCGCGGCGAGGCGCCGGGGGCCGTGACGAGGCGCTCCCGGAGCTGAGCGCTTCTGCTCTGGGCACGCATGGCGCCCGCACACGGAGTCTGACCTGATGCAGACGCAAGGGGGGTTAATATGAACTCCCCTCTCCGTGGAATCTGGCTCTGGCTCCCTCTGCTCTTGACCTGGCTCACCCCCGAGGTCAGCTCTTCATGGTGGTAAGTCCATGCGCACCGGCACGGGGGTATTTTGGAGATCGGAGCGGGGACCGCACTGGCTACATAGACCTTTCCTGGCTGCATTTCCCTGAGGCCGCAGCAATCTCGGATTCTGGTCCGAACCCTGGCTACTGCCCTCTTATCACCCACTGATGAGTCCCTTCTCTTTTTCTGGAAGATCATTTCAGCTTTGACAACTTCAAAAAACCACATTCCCCCTCAAATGAGAGCTCTGATATTTGGTTTATTTGGATCCAGCTGAGCGACAGCAAAATCAGCCAATTTCTTATCCTGTCGAGAGACGTGCTAGCCCATCTCCAGCTCCAGCACAGTCATGTGTCCTGTGTGTGTGTGTGTGTGTGTGTGTGTGTGTGTGTGTTTGTGTGTGTGTGTGAGAATTCACCCTGAAAACTATAACCGCCACCCCCGCCCCCCAAGGTAAATCGACGGGCCAATTCAGGCAGTCAGGAGTTGTAGAGCCCAAAGCGTGTGATTTTGTATTATTTCCCGTCCTTCCACATTCCTAATGTTTCACCCCAATGGGGCGGAAGAACATGTTGCTGCCTCCAGGTAGAGACTATCGCTTTAATGCAAAGCTACAGACCCCGGGGTCTAAGACGTTACCATGTACACAACCGTCCCCGCAAGGTAACTTTGCTGCTTTCCTTTGTACGTTGATCTGCAATTTATTTATTCATTTTTGCATAGTGATGGAATGTTGAACCATAACAGGTCTTAGCATCGCTAAAAGTCCCAAAGGCAGATTCTCTCCCCATCTAGAAACTGTTCTCCATCTGCCGACTTTCTGGTCTTGGAAAGAGACAGAGTTGATAGCCCTATAATGTCCTTGCACCTAAAAGTTTCAGAACAGATATTAAAATACCGATTCAGAGAGACTCGTTATTGTAGGCTATCTTCTAAAGAATCTGGCAAACGTAAGGGGTCTCAGCTAAATTACAGACTAGAACAGGGAAGTTTTTAGGAAGACACTGGAGCTCTTCAAAAGAGCAAGGCAATGTGCTGTTGGGAAGAGGGGTTCAATTCCTTCCTAAGCCCGCTTTGAACAGGGAGGCGTTTAGCCTTGACATTGCTGACACAGGATCAAAGATTGATTTATCAGACTGACCATTTTTCAATAAAATGACTATTTCTGTTTCCATGGGTGTATAAACATTATTTATTGCTCAGGCTTTTTGTCACATTGTCTCTCAGCTGTCACTTAAATATATTTTTTGGAAGTCACAGCTGTAACGATTTTATGATCATATAAAATAATGAAAATACAAGAAAAAGACATTCTCCTTGTTTGATCGCTTCAAAAGACACCTATGGCAGCTTGGGTTATATAAAAGGTACCTTTCTAAACATTTCATGACTAATAGAGAACATCTGGGTAGAGATGATGATGTAATTTTTTGTTAAAGTTTCTTTTCAAAAAGTACTTTATGGAGCTATAACACTGTTTGATTCTTCCAAACATTTAGTGTCCTTAATAACAATAGAAAGAATTTTTTCCAAAGGATCTTTATAAAAGCCAAAAAGAGCTACAAAATGGAAATATTTAAAAGACTCTTCAGTAAGGAAAGAACAGCCTGTCTGTGAGGAGAGTGTAACATCAGATACCAGCAGGTGTTGATTAGACAGATACAGACAGTTCTTAAGACATTCTGTCAAATAAATGGGAACGAAGAGCTTTAAGGTCAGCTTCCCCCAAAGCCAAGTCCAGACACATTGTGTCACTGAGATCTGAGCCTTCTTGAGAAAAGTCTTCCACGCGTTCTCCTCAAGGTATATTGCTTCTTACCCGTTGTTCACCTCCCCAAATGCCGACCTTGCCTCTGTTCCCCTACCTGGAGCATCATCTGGTGAACCTAGCTTCATGTTCAACAGTCATCACAACATCTTTGGGGTGACTTCTGCAAGATCACTATGACTGCCTGCCTTGCCTGTTTCTCCACTAAATTAAAAAGTAAATATCCTTTCTTTCTAATAACACCAAAAGGATAAGGAATTCATATTTGAAAAGTGCTTTGAACTCCTTAGTCTCCCAGGAACACTAAGCTTCCCTGTTCATGTTGCCCTCACCTCTGTGTTGGTTGGTCCCTCATAGGTACATGGGAGCTACAGGTGGCTCGTCCAGGGTGATGTGTGATAATGTGCCAGGCCTGGTGAGCAGCCAGCGGCAGCTGTGTCACCGACACCCAGATGTGATGCGTGCCATTGGCCTGGGCGTGACCGAGTGGACTTCAGAATGCCAGTACCAGTTCCGCCAGCACCGCTGGAATTGCAACACTCTGGACAGGGATCACAGCCTCTTTGGCAGGGTCCTACTCCGAAGTAAGTCTCCTGTCTTCACCCAGCCCTGTGGCTCTCTACTCATGCACAGCTCCCTTCACTCAGTCTTCAGAGACCCTGCTCATTTCTATTGCATTTTACTCCATCAGAAGTTTGTTCTGATGGGTGTAATTGTCCCTGTTTTATAGGTGAGGACTAGAGAAATCAAGGAACAAGTCTGGAGGCTTATAAGAGGTGAATTACAAGGAAGAAGTAGAACCCCAGGCTGTTGTCTTTTCACTCTTTGCTCTGTCCATTACTACAATACTGCACATCCTCCAGGTTCAAATTTCATCTCTAAGAGATGAGAGAGAAGGAGCCACAAGTCTCTTTTGACTTTTTCCTGGTCTTTCTGGGGCTTCCTCCAGAAGAATTTGAGCAGATCATCAGGATAGAATCTTCAAATCTTTCCTCAGCAAAAGATTATCAGTATTACAAAACACCACGTAAATGTTAAGGAGAGACAAATCTCTACTCACTACCTTTGACCTTCCATTCAGCAATTCAGCCTTGGGTCACCCCGTGTCTAATTTCAACAGTTTTCCTCCCAACAGATTGTAAATTCTATAAGGCAGAAACTAACCCGTATTCCCTGCACCTTGCTTGGTGCCTTGTGTGTTGCAGGCCCTGTTCATTCATTACAATGAATGAATGGATAAACTTGTAGTGGGTACCTATCGTTTTCCAGCTACATTTTAAGCAATAAGGATAACTATGGGGGATAGAGGTGGGAAACATGAATACATAGAAGTTTTTTTCTTCCTTAACAGGAACCTTAAACATTTTCTTATTATATAATAAACTTCTTAAAAGTTCTGCATATGTAAAATAGCCCACTAGCTAGTATACACTCAAGAAAATTAATTGAAAATCATATTTTTTTTTCAAATAATACCCATCTGCTAACCTGGCATTATTAGCACTCTCCAAAAAATACCACAGCCTATTTGCTATTAGAAAATCTGACTGAAAACACAGCAGTTTATGTGCGAACCCCCGAAATAGGAAACTTTGTACTTGTTTTTGCCTACCCCCCTCCCCATTCCTAAGAAAATCATCCGGACTGTGCACTTGGTAATGCTTAACAGAGGGTGTTTCTATCATGTAATCATCACAGCCCTAGGGTTTTATGAGGCCAAATGCATAACTGAATGTCTCTAAAATCCCCCAAGGGCGTAGTACTCTCATTCTTAGAGTATCCCTAAAGTTAATTTACTGCCATATTCTGCAATTTTATTCTCTAGTTTAAGAACTATATTCTTCTGCATTCCTTTTGGAGTTTCAATATGACATCGCAAATTTTTGAAAGGTTAATAATAAATTCTGCTTCAAGGAATTTTAAGACTTCACCTAGATTATCTTGCCAGTGAATCAATTAAAGAAACTGGACCTTGTCAAAGAGAGTTTGCAAATATCTAGCACAAGTAATCTTTGGATATATTATGCATGGCTCTCAGTGTTTAACACATATCGGGATTTTTTTTCAAAGTGCTCACAACCATTTTCCAATGATTTCAAATTAGATATACATTTGTAAAATGATCATCTCTGGATCTATTAAAATGTCTACATATTTGAATAAAATCTTTAGATCACATATCAAAGGAAACAATATTGACCAGTGATCCTAAAGAAAATATATCCACCAAAGCTAGGGATTCATTCACAAAATACTGTAATTTAATATTGATACGATTAGCTTCTTCTGAGCTATAGAATTGCTGAGAGGAAGGAGGTTAGAACTAGAGGCAACAGCCGGGCTCACTCCTGTAATCCCAGCACTTTGGGAGGCCAAGGTGTACAGATCACTTGAGGCCAGGCGTTTGAGACCAGCCTAGCCAACATGGCAAAACCCCATGGGCGTGGTGGCACATTCCCTTAATCCTAGCTACTTGGGAGGCGGAGACACGAGAATCACTTGAACCTGGGAGGCGGAGGTTGCAGTGAGCCAACACCATGCCACTGCACTCCAGCCTAGGTGACAGGAAACAGAACTAGTTTGACTTAGTCTGAGCCTCAGAGAAATAAGAGATTCTAATTTGTACTTCCTTCAGATTTTTTTCAGATAAAGCAGAATACTTTGCCAAAGTACTCAGAACGTAAACCACTCATGCTACACAATTTCTTTCCATTCTTCACAGAAGGCCAGATTCCCTCCCAGACATTATGCAAACTCTTGTGACTGTCTGATGATTTTGTGTTGGTTATAGGAGGGCTGAATTTGGCCTAAAGGAGCTTATACTGGAAATAATCAAGAAATTCCAATGAAGCTATCCAAAGATTTCTACAATTAGTTGCTTAGAGAGAAAGTTACCTCTTAGAGTTGTGGGGAACACTCCGTTGGACAGCTAAATAGGCTCATAGATAAAGAGGAAAGGCAAAGGGCAAGAACATTTATAAGGAGAACATAAAATTACCAAAATGTCCCATGGTCATAGAGAAATGGAGAACATTTGCCTGCCTGGCTTTACAGTGTCAGAGTAAGACAGAACAATTTTTAGAAACATTTGTAATTTACTCATTCAACAGACAGTTACCAGTCACAGGTAGAGAAACAAGGACAGAACTAGCAAACCCAAAAATATGCTTGCAAGAATACACCTCCAAAATTCTCAAATTAGCCTTAGAAAACACAAAGGTAATTAGGTCTCATCCTTGTAAATATTTTTTTATAAAGCAAATATTTTAAAAGAGAGTTGAACAACCCATAACCTTCAAGAAACCCTAGCTTCTAGAGTTTTGCCTTCCTAGGTAACAATCTCCCTAGCACAAATAGAAACTGTGCCTATGTACTTAATAGACATTGCTTGATTTATCTCCATACAAAAATTAGAGAAACTTCAATAGCAACACATTAGGAAATATAGATGTCACCATTTAGATTTGGATTTTGTTTTATTTTGTGATAGCTTTAAAAAGAATCTTTCTAAGAAGAGGCCCAAGATCAAAATTTGCTTTGTTACCAAGCCAGCTCTTGAAATGTGCTACTACTTCACACATAACATTTTAGTGATTCATCTAAAACACTTAACTGAAAACATCTTAGGGCTATATCTACATGGTACCAAACCATCTGGAGGTAAAATGAAAAACTAGTTAATGTGCTACATTTTTAATTTAAACAAAGGAACATCTATATAGTAATGTGTTTGAAAAATAAATGACAAATATTTAGAAAAGTCATATTTTTGCTTTGGAAATTATTTCTGAAATGAAGCAGATTGTGATTTGTTTTCTTTCAGCCAACAAGTTAATGTACTTGTTTGCAAGTTATACCAGGATGAATTCTGCACCTAGACAATTTATTTCTCTTGTTGCTTTCAAAATACTATCTGGTTACCTGATATACTATCATCCACATCTCCCATGCCTTTACTGTAAAAGACCACCTCATAAAATGTCTCTTCTTTCTCCTTAAAAAATAAGACTAGTGCTACATACTTAAGCATTTGGGAATTTCCTCCTCTATGTGATCTCTCTAAACATAGGCACTGGTTTCTAAATCCCAAACCAAGCTTTAGAAGATAAATGGGGTAACTGTGGACAAGGTATTTTCCTAAAGTGTAAAATGGATATAATGAAAATTTTATTTATCTGAAAGCCACTACCTGAGTTTAAGCCACATTAGCATGTATTAGTCACCTTCTTTTACAAAACATCTCAATTCCACTTAGAATATCTGTGATCCATATCGTATAAGCCGGGACTCTTTAAAACAGCTCTGATAACCGTCATATTCCCCTCTGGAGAGCACTATCTGCTACCTATGGCAAATAGTCATAGAATTGATTTTACCTAACTACAGAGTATGATTGATTCCCTTTTTTGATGGTTAGAGGTTTGGGGGTAAATATTTTCTGAGGGCTGAGGTAAGTGCCATTTAATATGGTGTAGATATGTTTTCCTGATTTTAAATAATGAGACTAGCAGAGCAAATATTGCAAAGGATGTATAATAAATTTTAACACGGAATGACAAACGGAAACAAGCAGGGCTTCAATGCAAAAAGGTGGTTTGCTCTCCCAGCTGTGTGGTTCAAAAAGTCACACTCCTCTTGACATATTGAATCATCGAATGGCTCTCTGTTTTCTGCCTTGCATTGGCATTAGGTTGTCCAGCTTCTATTTTGATTGTTAATATATCTGCCGCAGCAACCATTAATAAAAGGGCATGCTAATAACAATGAAATACAGCTCCACTTGAAAAATGAGGTGCACACGGACCCTAAAGAGCCTTATATCTGTCACTATACCACAACACCGTGTTATGAGTTACTACAGATTATTAAAATAATTTAATGTAGTTATTGCACTGAAATATGTACCTTTCAGCCTGTAAGTGAAAGTAGCCTGTGCTCTAATAAAGAACAATTCTAAGAAAGCACCCCAAAGTGTTCTTGCCCAAGTCTAATTATAGGCGGTAAATTTGTTTCTTTCCAGAAAAACCAAAGAAAAGCTTTTCACTGTCTTTTACCCAATACCAGTGATTAGTGCAGGTGTTCCAGAAGAAAGTAAATTCACCTTAATAGTTAGACATACAGTATGTAACTCGAGGATATTGCATATTGCCTTCAGCAATCTCTCAATTACTTATGAAAGTCAATGCCCAGCCAAGCTCTCCAGTGTTAATGCAAGGGGCTGGTTACTGCCAGAATTCGCTTCCCACCTTAGTCCCTAGATTTCTTTGAATTCAGTATTTCATTCTCAATAATTTAAATGCATGTGAGTATCTTCAGTAAGTCCTGGAGGTTTGGAAGGATTTTTTGAGGGAAGCTGTGGTGTCGTGAGTATCCAATTATATTATGGAATGATAGAATTGTGGCATTCAGACTCTAAAGTACAGAAAAAAGCCTAGAGATGCTATACTTCTCTCTTCTAGGGCTTCTAGAGCTCTCTGTTAAAACAGAGCAAGCTTGTGTTTGAAACTAATGTGAAACCAGGAGCTGAGCAAGGCCATTTGATACTCTTTATTTAAGAAGAGCTGCCATACAGATATCTAAATTGACCAAAACCTGTATTAGATGGAGGTTCAAAATATTCTTTAATTCATATTAAAGAAAGAGCCTGGGCTCTAGAAAAGAATCCTTCAAGAATATCAGTACCTTGTTGTCTAGTGGCAAAGGTTGTCAGCGACTGAGCAAGTATTTAAACAATGACCATATGAAAGTTATTCAAAAATAGTGCTATCGAACCACTTTTAAGAAGAGCATTTTTGTTTCAGGTAGTCGGGAATCTGCCTTTGTTTATGCCATCTCCTCAGCTGGAGTTGTATTTGCCATCACCAGGGCCTGTAGCCAAGGAGAAGTAAAATCCTGTTCCTGTGATCCAAAGAAGATGGGAAGCGGCAAGGACAGCAAGGGCGTTTTTGATTGGGGTGGCTGCAGTGATAACATTGACTATGGGATCAAATTTGCCCGCGCATTTGTGGATGCCAAGGAAAGGAAAGGAAAGGATGCCAGAGCCCTGATGAATCTTCATAACAACAGAGCTGGCAGGAAGGTATGAAACGCAACAGTCCTCATTTTGTAGGCCGCATGGCTTTATAAATCACTTATGCAAAGCTTATCTTAACTTTTCTTAGAATTGATAAAATGCTGTGTAGACACAACTTGCTACTGTTCCCCAGCTTTTAGCTGTTTGTTCGGAAAAATACCAACAACTAGGTTGAAACATTCCCACCCACACTCCACCTTCCTCCCTATAGTAGTTGAAGGAGTCCACCCATTGCATCTGGCTTTGTGTTGTGTCAAGTCTTTCATGGTCCCTCTGGATACTGTGTTGTTTGGGGGGAAGATGTTATCTGTGGGTTAGGATAGTGCTTCATCCCACATAGCAATGGTGCATTGAATGCTTACATCTAAGGGATATGAAGACCCAGAACATCTTTTCTTACATGTGTCATGAAAACAACTCAACAAGCATGCTTCATTGGCTTTTTCTAGATTTAGGGATGCCCTCTTTTGGAACCTGACCCAAGTCTCACTGATAAAAGCCCCATCTTGATTTTCTGGTGTTGGATGAGTAAGTGGATCAGGGAAAGACAAGATCGCCAAAGGGTACTCTGGCCCCTTCTCCTCTAGACCTGATTAACTTCTGGGCTCCAGTCAGTATTCACCTCCTAACCACCATTTGTTAAATGAGGAAACTGAGACCCTCAAGGTACTCAAGGTCACAAAGAAGTTAGTAGAAAGGATTAGAAAGTCAGGTCTCAATACCTAGTCCAGGGGTGCTTTGCCCTAGGATTAAACAATTTCAGTGCCAATGTTCAGACCCATTGATGACCCATGTCATTTGGTACAGTGGTATGACCAGAATAACTAAAGAATCTGATGCTGTACATGATGCTTTTGTGTGGAAAGCATATACTGGCTGGGTAAATCAAATATTTGTTCAGAACAATTCTAGAATAATCTAATTGACAATAGGAAGAGATAACCATAATTTGTCTCTTATCAGCACCACATAAAAATGTGTTCGATATTAATATATAAAGAAAGATCAGCATAAAATTGAAATGTCCCTGAGGGGCTTTAATAGGAAAAATAATAGAAAATAATGCTGATCTGTTTGGATGAAAACCCCTTTACTAAGGCTCTAGAGGGAAGAAATCTCATTTAAAGGAAGTTGGAAGAACTCTTGCTTAGCCCATGGAATAAGATGAGTGTGACCTGAACTATTTACAAATAGTACCTTTCTTGAACTTTAAAAATCAACATTCCTAATTTTCATGAATTTATTAACTTATAGCCACTATTGCCAAGAAAATAGACTATGGTTGTGCAATCCTACAACTATTGGTAATTACTGTTTATGCAATGATTTGGATTTAAAAAAATTTACACTGACCTTTGTCCTAACATTGATAGTGCATATATAAGTTATAAAGTGTGGTGTCTTTGATAGGAGTGGGCTGCTTAATTGTTCAAACAGGGCATATAGTTAGATTTCTCTATTTGGAAAGATAAAAGCATATGGTCAGACTGTATCCAAAAGAACATTGACTTATCAAAATAAATGTTAATTTCACTAAATAGGTCAGTAGATACTGAATGTTTCAACTCTTCAAGACAATAGATCATAGCTATTATATTTTAGGCCCTGAATAAACACAACTTTTAATGTAAATCACATGATTCTTCACCGTGTAGAGGTGAACAGCTGTCAGGCCTCAGATATTCTCCTGCCTGCTCTGCAAAACTTAGGAGGCTACTTTTGATTGGAATAAAAGTGCATACACTGACTTTTTAAAATGTGGCTTTAATTAATGGTGGGTGGGCAGACTTTTTCAAGGAGATGCATGATGTCAGTGAATATGAACTTTAATGAGAGTAAATGTATTGAGATAAACATGCGTCTCTAATTCTCTTCTTGCGGTCATTAGACCCCCAGTCTCCACTCCCCCTTCGTACTAGCAGAAGGTCTGTGGAATCAAAATGAGAACAGGCTGGGCTTGTGTTTGAAGGCAGGCCTCCTGAGCTAAGCCTCCAACTGGCTTGGCTCTAAAGTTCTAGAACGCCCCCGCCTCCCAGGGCTGACGGTAACATCAGTCCACTTTTTTCTCATTCTTTATGCTTTTTAGTATTTTTCAAATTGACAGATAAGAACATCTTCTACTTTCTAAACTGGGAGGGGTAGGAGAGAACAATATATTTTATTTTTTAAAAAACCATCTATTCTAAGATTGTTCTATCTAGCTAATGATAAAAGTCAGAATTCATCACTGCCAGTCATGACGGGCCTTAATTTTTCCCCAATATTTGAATAATTTAGTTATTATAGTAGTTGGTTAGAGCACCCTCATGTGTCTCTGTACTGTAATATCATTTTAGATCCTCTGTGCTGTATCATTTATTTTAATCACAGTTTCAGTAGAATTTATAATGATTTTTTCTTCCATGTTTACTTGAATGCTCAGCCTTGATTGAGTCTACTTTCCTACCTCCAATTAGGATTATGAATAAGTACTAAAAAGATAAGTCTGCCTTGTTCAAAACAAATATTCTATCAAAAAGGAAAGTCTATAGCATCCTTCAGCAGCTCTGTTTAGGTCTAAAGAAGCCATGCTATGAAAACTTTCAAATTCTGTTTTAAGATAGTTTTAGTTAAATTACATGCAAAAGATCAATATCTGCCATTTGTTTCCTTTGATGAGCTTGCAAACAAGCACCTTTTAAATTTGTCTACTCTTCTAGCCTGAGCAACATGGTGGAACCCTGTCTCTACAAAAAAAAAAAAAAAAAAAAAAAAAAAAAAAAAAATTATCCGGGTTGGTGGTGCATCTAACAGTCCTAGCTACTCAAGAGGCTGAGGTGGGAGGATCACCTAAGCCAGGGAGGTTGAGGCTACAGTGAGTCTTGATTGCACCACAGCATTCTAGCCTGGGTGACAGCACAAGAGCCTGTCTCAAAAAAACAAAACAAAACAGAACAAAAGTTATTCACTCTTTCTTCTAAGACGAAATAATGAGATAACCCCAACTTCTTTAAATGTCCCTAAGGGAAACTGTATCAAAATAACTCATGCATCCAATCTTACTGTCTTTCCATCACTCTGAAAGTTTCTATAAGAGTTTCCATAAGAATAAGAGGAACTCCATGAAAATACTTTCCTTAAAAGGTCCCTCTATAGTGAAAATAGAGGCACCTTGGTTTTAATCTTACAATACAGTGGCTTTGCTCATTGAGTCTGTTTTTCTCATGTATAAAAGGGCAATTTGTGGTGCTACGGGAAGACAAGTGTAAGGCAGACAGCCCAGAACCTGGCATATAATAGATGCTTAATAAAGGTTCCTTTCCCTTTTGTGAAGTTAAGGTTATTTGTAACTCAGGTAACTGAGGTGGGCAGAAGTCCATCCAGCTGGAACTATTATTTAGGATTCAATCTGACCACTCCATCTATCTATAGAGTCATCTTCTGTTCAGTTAACATACTAATAAAACCAGACATATAGTATTTTTTAATTTACAAAATATTGTCAAATGTTTTATAATTTGATCATTCTAAAATCTTTATAGGAATAAAAAATAGGATTCATATTTGTAATTTTCAGATAAGAAACTGGGCCTGAGAGGGATGGAGAGACTAAGCCAGGGTCATAGAATCACGAAGTACCACAGCCTTGGAGCTCTCATCCGCTCCTGTTCCCCCACGTGCCCTTGTCTATATTTCCATATTGCCTTTGTTGAGAATTTCTGAGAAAACAAACAGTATTTCCATATGTATGGGGGAAAAGCCAGCAGCTACTGCCCTTGGAAGGTAGTTTACTGATGACTTTTTCCTTTGTGTGTGTCTTCACACATTTTCTAAAATGAATGTCTATCAGTTTTTAACGACAAGGAAAAGTTGTTTTAAGTGCTGAAAACATGATCTTCCAGTCATTGTGAGCAAACTAGAAGCAATTTAGCCTTCTTTTCGGAGGATTTGGAAAATTTCAACAAATGCTACTACAAGTTTCAGAGCTCTATTCTTATATTTTGGGACTAAATTTGGTTGAACAGATATTTTATTAAGGAATGGCTTTGGGAAAGGCATTGGTTTTCGTACTAAATCAATGTGGAAAAGAATAAAACAAAGCAGCCCCTGACCATAAGAAACTAAATTTTAGTCAGGGAGACAAGTGTAATACAATTGCAAGGCAAGCACTGCTATGTGATATAATAAAATAACCAGCCACAAGGCCAGCTAGCTGAGGAGATAATGGCTGTATCATAAAAAGAACTGGGTGTCTGAGCTGGAAATAGAAGATTTCCCATGGTTGAGATAGGGAAAGCACTTTTCCAGGATGACTGGACTTCAAGACAAAGACAGATATTGGAGCAGGAAGTGTATCACAGAGTTGAGGAATGACAAGAACACTAGGGTGGAGTTCAAGACTGAGAGTTAATAGGAACTGAGGCTGAAAATTTGAGGCCCAGCCAGATCTGAAGAGTCCTCTTTTTTTTTTTTTTTTTTTTTTTTGAGATGGGGTCTCGCTTTGTTACCCAGGCTGGAGTGCGGTAACGCAAACTCAGCTCATTGTAACCTGGACACCCTGGCTCAAGCGATCCTCCCACGTCAGTCTCAGTAGCTGGGACTACAGGAGCATTCCATCATGCTTGACTAATTCTGTTTGTTTGATTTTCTTTCTTTTTGTTTTTTGGGTATTTTTGGTAGAGATGAGGTTTCACCATGTTGCCCAGGCTGGTCTTGAACTCCTGGGCTCAAAGGATCTGCCCACCTCAGCCTCTCAAAGTGCTAGGATTACAGGCCTTGAGCCACTGCACCTGGCCTGGAGAGTCTCTACTACTGTGCAGAGACATTTGAATGCCGCTAGGAAGGCAATGGGAAGGCATTGAACAGTGGGAGAGAAAATTAAATACTTAAGTTTAATATTCATGCATTTGTCAATTTCTCTAGAGTCCACTTTGAAAGAGTGATAGCAATGAAAGTTCAAACCTTTTGTAATATGTTTGAATTCATGACTTAAAAAATTAACTGGGCAAAGTGGCATGCACCTGTAATCCCAGCTACTGGGGAGGCTGAGGTGGGAGGATCACTTGAGCTCAGGAGTTTGAGACCAGTTTGGGCAACATAGTGAGACCCCATGTCAGAAAAAAAAAAAAATAGATTTAACTAGGAAAATTAGGAGAAATTTGCATCACTCCGAATTTTATTTTTAGCCTTAAATATACATATAAGTACTAATAAAGTAAATTTCTGGATGTTTGTTAATATTAAAAAATTAGCATTTGGCAACTGTGTTGATATTTACATTTTCAACATGATGGTTAATATTATTATTGGCTACTCTACTCATTAAGAGTTCTTGACTGAGGCATTATGGGGGATAGGGCTCTGGAATCAGAAAACTGGTCCTAATACTTGAGCAAAACCTTACACAGCTTACCAAACTAGGGTTGCCATATAAAATAAAATATGTATGCATATACACCAGGCAGTAAGCAAGCATAGGGGTGAGGTACCATTATTATACACATTTTGCATATGAGGAGACTGGGGTCTAACAGGGTGGCCAGAATCAGCAAATATATTGAATATATTTGCTCACTGAAATCAACTAAAATTCAAACTTAACTTGGCATCCTGTATTTTATATGGAGAAGCTCAGAGGGTGAGGGGATCCAGAATTTCTAGTTCCATTCATTATCCAAACAAGCACCACCCAAGGTCAGTGCTGTGGAGCACTAGGGCCTGCCCCTGAGCATGGCCTACCCGGCACTAGGACAGAGCAGATACTTCAAAGTTCCACTTTGGAGTTTCTTACTTTGGAGGCAAGAAAGTGCCTCCAAAGTAAACAGACACGGATATTGTACTACCTGTAGGTAAAACCTTAAAAGCAAGTAAATCTAAATTCTAACAAAGACTTAAAAAAATTTTTTTTTTTTGGCGACAGGGTCTCATCATGTTACCCAGGCTGGTGCAATCATGACTCACTGCACTGAGCTCCAGTGATCCTCCCACCTCAGCTCCCTACGTAGCTCAGACCACAGGCGTATGTCACAGTGCCCGGCTAATTTTATTTTTATTTTTTGTAGAGACAGGGTCTTACTAGGTTGCCCAGGCTGCTCTAAAACTCCTGGGCTCAAGTGATCCTCCTGCCTTGGCCTCTCAAAGTTCTGGGATTACAGGCATGAGCCACTGTGCCTGGCCAAGACTTTAAAAAATTGATCCCTTGATGCCACTTAAAATAAATAATAATAAATAAATAATGGGTCTGACCTAAGAGAACTGGGGCATGATGGCAAAGAAATCACTCTTAGAAAATAAGGAATATTGACCAGGCCTGGTGGCTATAATCCCAGCACTCTGGGAGGCTGAGGCAGGCAGATCATAAGATCAAGAGATTGAGACCATCCTGGCCAACATGGTGAAACCCTATCTCTACTAAAAATACAAAAATTAGCTGGGCATAGTGGCACAAGCCTGTAGTCCCTGCTACTTAGGAGGCTGAGACAGGAGAATCACTTGAACCCAGGAGGCAGAGGTTGCAGTGAGCCGAGATCACACCACTGTGCTCCGGCCTGACAACAGAGTGAGACTTCATCTCAAAAAAAGAAAAAGACAAAGAAAAGTAAGGAATATCAATAGGAAAGAAAATGGCAAAGCCATACTGAACTGCAGAGCCATGCAGTTTAATATGCTGTAACCTCCTATTCATCCTGACCCTTCCTTCAACAATCCTGAGCATCTTTATGGGACATAAACTCCACTTAGTAAGTATTTGTTTACTTACTGATCTCCTTAGTTTATAAAATGAAAAGCTTTTGAAAAGTTAGATCAGTTCTGCCAGCCTCAACTCTGTCTTTTTGGACCCCAAAATAATATGTGCTTGATATTACAGATCTTTATTTATCATACGAATCAAAACCGAACCAGAATTAAAGTCCCAAGACATGGAATAACTCCTAAAAAATTGTTTCAGTTCCATGTAAAGTTCTATTATTAGTGGAAAATGTTTTTGAGACTTGCCTCATTAGTCAATAAGAATTATTATATATATGGCTAGTCAACGGTAATGTTCTTGAATTCCACAAATGTAAATTCCACACCTTAAATTTTCTAGCTAAGCCCACCCACAGTCACTGTTTTTAAAAAATGACAGTGCTCAAGAAATCACAGTGTCTTATTTAAGTTAATAAATGTTTGTATAAGCAAATCACCTGCACAGTTTTTAAATAAATATTCCTTTTCTTAGTTCCAGAGTGTGTATGCTTGAAAGGTATGAGTTGGCCCAATTTTCAGTAACTTCTATCTTAGAGATGTGGGCCTGTCAAAAGGATTTAATTATTAATAAATGTACTTGGCTTCAAGCCAGCATCTGAAAATTAAATTGTATGTTTTTAATGAGTGTTTCCCTCAGGAAAACTGATATAGAACGAGAAATATATTAGTGACTTTGTAGAATATACCCAACTAAAAAGTGAAGAACTAACACTTCTTCAAATGCTCAAGTTGAACTAAATAATTTAGTTAAAATACAGTATATGGGGACCTAAAATAAATTCTAACTAGGATTTCTAAGGCAAGTTGTTAAGTTGGCAAATATTTTACACAGCATGAAATGGAATGCGTTCTTTCTGATAGGAAGAAAATCAGTATGACATGATATAGGGTTCATAAACTTTGCAAAACGCAGGTACCTCAAGAAAAAAATTCTCGTGTTCTGCAAAGAAGTTTTACAAAGACAATGCAAGGGCTGCTTGGGCTGAGCCTTCAGAACTGACTTAAGGAACCACAACTTCATTCTCCTTAGGAGAAGTTTGTCTTTATAACTGGCAATATAATTCATTTTAGACTATAATTAGATATGCAAACACTAAGTGTAAAAGCTTATAGAACTCACCGAATCCAAGGAACGTGAGCCCCAGAGATTGGCAAACCCTAGTATGAAAAACACCAGTGGAGTGATGTCGACTCTGGTGTCAGACAGGCTTGGCTTATATCCTGCCTGCTCGGGTTATCTCACTTACTGCCTGTGAGATCTAGGGCAAGCTCCTCTATCCTGGGTGTTTCAATATCCTTATCTATAAAATGGGATGATAATAATAGTATATACCTTATGTGGTAGTGTGGACTAAATAAAAAAGTGAATATAAAGTGCTTAACGTGATATATGGTAAGAACTTAGTGAATGTGATGCCTCACTATTATAATCTGACACAAAGTTAGAGTGGAGAAATATAAAATAGAATTGTTCTAGCCTACACAATGCATGTATTTTCTTCTTCCGTAGCTCTTTTTTTTTTTTAACAGACTTCTGTCTCTGTAGTATAGAATGCTAATATCTAGAAGTTTGTTTAAAAGAAAAAAAGAACGTTAAAAGAATAGAAGTTTCTTAAAATTTAAAATTAGAAAATAGCCTCTGCAGGTAGGCTTAAATGCTCAAAATCAAAAATGAAGGGCCACATAAAAAATCTGCTAAGATTTTAGCACTGAAGCAGTTATGAGCCTATTGAAGAATTTTTGTTGAGAATAGTTATATATTAAGCTAAAAATGGTTTCTATGAAGCTAAACACCAAAAGAGTCCTGCTGTCCTTAGAAGTTATCAAAAAAACTACTTTTTTAGAGTAGCCATGTCACATGAGCAAGTGTTTATTGGCAGGATGCCACAGAGTAAAACCTAGATGGGATTAAGGCACATGGGGAGGAGTTGGGGCTGATTACGAATTGGGCTGGCCAGTTGGTGATATTAAGAGCCGTGGGGGCTGGGAGAATTGAAAACAGGAGCATATGAGAAAGCTGAAAATGAAATCTTGACAGTGACCTGCATTAAAAATCAAAGAAGAAGGTAGAAGAAGAGACTTTTTAGGAAAGATTCAAGAGACAAAATAGAAACCAGGATGTCACTGTGTCATGGGCTATGGCCTTGAGGTTTTAAAGGAAGCTTTCAGTATCCTGCACTAGCAAGAGACAGTAAATCATTGTAACTGATTTTTATTCTAGTTCTTTCTCCTTCCATTGTAGAAAGAGTGCTTGCACATAGTATCAAAAGCAACATCTTGAGCAGGGCAGAAATGTATATCATAAAATGGGACTGTTTTCTCCCCTGTCTCCTTCCAGAACATTTCAAAGTGCAAACTGACTCAAGGATGTGAACAGGACATGTAACGTTTCCACTCTTCCTCCCAAACTTCATTACAATTGTAGTAATGGAGGAAAATGGTTTAAATTGACAATAAGAAGAACAGGAAGAGAAATGAAAGAGCTTAATGAATTTCTGGAAAGTGGAAAGCAAATGAATAAATTGTAACTCATGAAAAGGATGGAGAAGCCACAGTCTAGAAGAATAAAAGCAAATGGGGCAACAGCCAACATGGGAGGGAAGAAGCCCTGAGAATGCCTCAGATATAAATAAGTCCTGGAGAGAAGCATAGGCCTGAAACTGAAAATTCCTTCCACGGAACAGGGAACCCCAACGCCTCCCTTCTCCCCATGATCAGAACTCTGGGGAAGTCTGGCATTTAACATCCTAGGCTTTCTGGAGTTAGAGTCCTCAGTATAAGAGCCAGTGTCGTGGGTGCAGTGGCACCTGCCTGTAGTCCCAACTGTTTGGGAGGCCGAGGCAGGAGGATCACTGGAGCCCAGGAGTTCAGGGCTGGAGTGCTCTATTATGGTGCCTGTGAATAGTCACTGCACTCCAGCCTGGGCAGCACAGCAAGGCCTCATCTCAAAAAATAGTCAGTGTCCTGCCAACTCACCAAAAAGCAACATTTTTTGGTCCACAAGCTCCACTTCTACAACTAGAGTTCCTAAATGCCTTTTTACTACTTCATTCTTAAATATGAAGAGACTGTCCAAGGATGATCATATATTTGATTCAATACAGCAGCATGAAAGGAAAAGACAAAAGAAATTGCAGGAAAATGACTCCAGAGAAAAAGCAAGGATGATAAGAGAAACTTTTTACAGCCTAATCAGTCTGTCTCCTCACAGTGATACAAAATATTAACACCCACAAATAAGAATGGAAGCTTTGAAAAAGTGACAGAGAATAAGAAAGAGTCTGGAAGAGAAAGCCAAATAAACTCTCAGAAAGTCCATCAAAAAGCCCAAAAGATAAGAGTTTAAGGAGGTCCATAAACGCCTCTTGCTCTTTTCCACTTGAGTTTGAAACCAACTGGAAAATGGACAAATGGATGGACTAAAAGTGTCAGTTTTGTGATTAAAGAAAATGCTGCCCTAGAGGATGTGGCCTGAAGTACAGTGCTCCCTAGCAGCCCAACCCTGAGCCAGGCAGACTCACCTGTCACAGGCTGGCCCTCGGAGACCCTGCAGCAAGGGAGTCACGTGCTGGTTGATAAGAGTTGATCATAACTCATTTCCACAGGCTACCAGATCCCCAAATAGAAAGAAACCAGGCACACAAACCCTGCTTCTTCCTTCCAGTTGGACAAATCACTTCTCTTCCTCTGGGGAGACGTAAGTAAGGGGGAGGAAAGAGCCAAGAGTGTTACTCTGATGGAATTTCTTCCTCAAGAAATCAGAAAGAAAGTATTGAAAACAGATGAGAGAAAACATAAGTGACATAGAGGACCAGTTCAGAAATTTGGCAACCGGCTTATTAGAATGCCATTAAAAAAAAAAAAAAAAAATGGCTGGGCAAGGTGGCTCATGCCTATAATCCCAGCACTTTGGGAGGCTGAGGTGGGCGGATCACCTGAGGTCAGGAGTTCAAGACCAGCCTGGCCAGCATGGTGAAAACCCATCTCTATTAAAAATATAAAAAATTAGCCAGGCATGGTGGTGGGTGCCTGTAATCCCAGCTGCTGGGGAGGCTGAGACAGGAGAATTGCTTGAACCCAGGAGGTGGGGGTTGCAGTGAGCCAAGATCACACCAGTGTACTCCAGTCTGGGCAACAAGAGCAAAACTCCATCTGAAAAAAGAAAAAGTAGAGGAAAGGAAAATATTAAAGAGAATGTCTCAGTGCTGAAAACATGACGGTCCAGATTGAAAGGGTCTGCTGAGTGCTGAACAAGATTAATGGGAGACAATATTATGATATTTTAGAACCCAAGAATAAGGAAAAGATTCTGGAAGCTTTCATAGGGGAAAAAAATACAAAGTGAAATGAAAACAAGAACAAATTTATTTTCAAAGACTCCACCAGACTTCCCATATCAGACTTCCCATCTGCAACATTAGAAGCCGAAAACCTGAGGAGACATACTTTCAAAGTTTTTAATCCAGAATTCTATACCCAGCCAAGCTATTAATCAAGTGTGAAGGCTGAAGACATGTCAGACATGCAAGAATTCAGAAAATGCATCCACCTTGAAGGAGCTATTCAACACTGTACCACAGCAAAAAGGAGGAACACATCAACAGAGAAAACATGGCATCTAGGATACAGTATGTCCAGCTAGGAGGGCATGGCGTTAGGTTTGAGCTGTGGAGCCAATCCTGGTTGGGGCAAGCGGATGAAAGACTGTGGATGCCCCCAGGAAATGAGGAGAAGTGATGGAGCAGGTGGAACAATTGTGAGAGTGGAAAGCATGAGGTGACAGTCAATGCAATTGGTAGCAAATAAAATTGGAAAACACCTAACTTTACTTTAAGAACATCCTTCATTGATACAAAGGTTTGTGATCTTAGGCCAGAGATAATGAACTGCAATCCTGGCACAGTTCTTGGCTGTGCAGTTAATAACATTATGTAGATGTTTATTGTCTTAAAATTTTAGAATCAAAATTTACTTAATTATAATTACAGAACAGAGGTCCTCCACTTTAGTCACTCATTCTTTCATCATCCAAATAAAATGTCTCCAGCCTCTCCATCAGCAGCTGTGCATGAGAAACCACTGCCCCACCTCGACCACGCTCCTTGCCCAGTGCCTCTGAAGACCCAGGGGCAGTCTCCTGCTGCTATAGCCTGCTGCTCTGGTGTGGTCCACTTATTCACTGATCCATTGCCACTTGGGTTGGACACTGGCCACCACCCATCTTTCATTCCTTCCAAAGCAGCACTAGCAAAGATTGTCACTCATGGCACATTTTCCTGGAGATTCCGATGTTTTGGAGGCATAGGGTAAGAAACAATTTCCAGTTGAAAAACAATTTCCCCATTCTTAGAAATGTAATGCCTGCTTCTGTCCCAGGAATTTTTCACTACTGTAACCCTTCATAGGCTCCAGACTCCCACTACGGTGCACAGGTTTCTCACCTTCTCCTCTGCATCCCTGGGTCTGGATGATTCTGAACCCTGACTGCATATTAGAATCAATCACCTCCAGCACTTTGGGAGGCTGAGGTGGGCAGATCACGAGGTCAGAAGATCGAGACCATCCTGGCCAACATGGTAAAACCCCATTTCTACTAACAATTTAGCCAGGTGTGGTGGCATGCACCTGTAGTCCCAGCTACTCAGGAGGCTGAGGTAGGGGAAATCACTTGAAACTGGGAGATGGAGGTTGCAGTGAGCCAAGATCATGCCACTGCATTCCAGCCAAGATGGTACCACTGCACTCCAGCCTGGTGACAGAGTGAGACTCTGTCTCAAAAAAAAAAAGAATCAATCACCTGAAGAACCACAAGTACCTTGTACCTTCAAGACCCAGGCCTCACATCCACCCAAGGTTCTGATTTACCCAGTCTGGGGAGAGGCTGGAAATGATCCTCAGGTGATTTTAATGTGTAGCCAGGAGTGACACCCACTGACCTGCCCTCTCCAGTTGCCAGGGAGAAATCCTCAAATTCCTGTTATTTTGCTATGTGGAGTAATTTCACTCCTTTTGTTTCCCCCTGTCTTTCAAGACCATGAAATCCCTCAAACTGCAGCCAGATTGTAAAAGAGCATATTTTCCCTTTTTCTGCCAGCTACACACATATATGCAGGCCTTTAAAAAGTGGATCATACCACGCATATTGTTCTGCATTTGGCTTTTATCACTTGACTTTTTTTCCTGCCTGTAAGACTGATCTACTTCATTGTTCAGAGATCACATAATATTCTATTATTAAGCATATACCATAATCAGCAATTTTCCTATTGATGTCATTTGGGTTTTTCCTCATATTTTGCCATTATCAATTATGCAATAGCTGCATGAAGATCCATGTAGGTGTGTATCCTTCCAAACTTGTGCAGATATTTCCAGAGTACAATCACCAGGTCAAGATTATGTACATTTAACATTTTTGCAGGTAATGCAAAAATACTTTTCATTTAAATGATGTTTCACTATACTTTCCAGCCAATGGTTTGTTAAAGCATCTCTTCCCCTGGACTCTTACTAACATTATCAGTCTTTTTACTGTTTTACTATTTTTTGATTCTTAAAATTTGAAAAAATTGACATTTTTACTATTTTTGCTAGGCAAAAAAAGGTGTATTATTTCAGTTTGGATTTCTCTAATTACTAATAAAATTGAACATCTTTCTCTCCTTTTGTTAGTACTTTGTATTTCTTCTGTGAATTGTTTAATAAATTTGTAATGATTAGTAGTTTAGAAGACGCAATGTAATCCCCCACTATTTCACTACCTCTTCTTCTTCCTCTGCCCCATTATAACAGCTATGTAATATTTTAAGTCAATTCTTAATTATTCAAAAGAATGGAGGGGGCCAGGTACAGTGGCTTATGCCTGTAATCCCAGCACTTTGGGAGGCAGAGGCAGCCAGATCACCTAAGTCTGGAGTTCACGACCAGCCTGGCCAACATGGTGAAACCCCGCCTCCACAAAAAAAAAAAAAAAAAAAAAAGCCAGGCATAGTGGCATGTACTTGTAATCCCAGCTACTCAGGAGGCTGAGGCAGGAGAATCACTTGAACCCAGGAGGCAGGGGTTGCAGTGAGCCAAGATCACACCATTGCATTCCAGCCTAGGTGACAAGGGCAATACTACATCTCAAAAAGAAAAGGAAAGAATGAAGGGAAACAGAATGCATAATTCAAAATCACAATGTGATTTATAGTAAAATTTTAAGTGTGTTTTTAGAAATAGCACGGAGCTGAGAGTCACATCTTTGTTCTGCCTCTGAATAGCTGTGTGACTAGGGATTTTACTTTCCTCATAGAGCCCTGGTTTTCATAACCATAGAACAGGAATGATAACTTTCTTTGCTTATGGTGATAATTAGATAATGTGTGTAAACCACCTGGTGTGGAGCCTGGCACATAGTTAGACACTCAATAAGTGGTTGTTTTTGTTACCATGTTATAACATTTGAATACTGGAGTTGTTCTAAACTAGGAATCCTCATTGTGAGTTTCTTGCTCCCATATCCTTACTCTTCCCTCACTTATTCCTGAAAACAGGCTGCCTCGGCTTACATTCTCTTCCCTCTGCCTCTCTGACTGAGCGCGGTTTTATCCACTTCAAGGTTAAACACTTGAATTTCAAGTCTGCAAACTCAGTAGGTAGAAGTAATGAAGGTAGCCCCAAACTGTGATTGAGCACTGAACACATTGTGCATTAACAGTGGGTGCTGGAGACGTGAGCAAGCCCAATACCAGAGAAGCTGTCTCACTTTCCCCCCAGGTTAATTGTCAGTTAAAGCCTGTCATTAATCCACAATCAAGAACTGCCCATGGTACCTGTTGAAATACTTTCCGCCACAAGTAACAGATCCCAAAGGCACTAAAACAAGGAGGAAAGTTTACTGACTGGATCACAAAAAGTCTGGCAGGAGGGCAGGTCTAAAGTGGGCTCACTGAGCGGCTCAGCAGCGTTCCCAGAACCCAGATCTTCACATCCGTCATGTGTGTCTGCAGCTTTCTGCCTGTCGGTGTTGCTGCCCTCACGTCCCAAAGAAGCTGCTACAGAAAACAGCATCTAGAGACGGAGACAAGGTGTTTCTCCTCATGTGCCTCTTTTATTTTATGTTATGTTATTTTTGAGACAGGATCTCGCTCTGTTACCCAGGCTGGGGTACAGTGATGCAATCATGGCTCGCTGTAGCCTCGAACACCAGGCTCAAACGATCCTCCCACCTCGGCCTCCCAAGGAGCTGAGACCATAGACAGGCACATGCCACAGTCTTTTTTTTTTTTTTTTTTTTTTTTTTTTTGTAGAAATGGAATCTCACTATGCTGCCCAGGCTGTTCTTGAACTCCTGGGATCAAGTGATCCTCCTGCCTCAGTCTCCCAACGTGCTGGATTACAGGCATAAGCCACCATGCCCCCAACCTCACATGTTGCTTTTAAAAAGTGAAGAAACATTTTTTTTGACAAGACTCCTAAGAGATTTCTCCTATCATAGGACTGGCCCAAATTGAATCGCCACATGCTCCAAGCTGGAAAAAAAATTAGTGTCAGGACAGTGAAATTACTATTAGTGATTTGGACTACTCTGGGGTTGGGAGTCCTTTATAACACAAGGCTAACCAACACCTGAACAAAATGTTAGCAAGGAAGGGAGGAGTTTACACAGATGACCCTGTCTGTCACCCCATGTTTTTTTTAAGGATTTATGATGTTATTTTTTAAGATACAATTTTAAATTAATATGCAAATTCTTCAATTAATTACATAAAAATGTCAGCTTTGAAGTTTATGATCTGGAAATTCAGCATTAGAAAGAGAGGGCAGACCAGGCACATTGGTTCACACCTATAATCCCACCATTTTGGGAGGCTGAGATGGGAAGATTGCTTGAACTCAAGAGTTAGGGACTGGCCCCAGTAACACAGTGAGACCCCCCTCTCCACAAAACATTTTTAAAACTTAGCTAGGCATGGTGGCATGCACCTTTAGTCCTAGCTATGCAGGAGGCTGAGGTAGGAGGATCGCTTGAGCCCAGGAGTTCAAGGCTGCAGTGAGCTATGGTCACACCACTGCACTCCAGCCTGGGCGGCAGGGTGAGATTCTGTCTAAAAAAAAAAAAAAAAAAAAAGAAAGAAAGAAAAGGAGGAACAGTAATATTTCCTGTCATTTTTAAAGTTAGAAATATTACTTATGATTAAATACCTAGATGATTTAAAAAGAATAAGCTTGGAAGAATGAGCATTCATATCTAATTCTCAAGTACTTGATGTAGACTGAGTTTTGTGTGGTGCTCTCTAAGATTTAAGGAGGGGCAGCTCTTGGACAGGTGAGAGCCACATGGGGCAGAGTGGAAGAGCCCAGGTGGCACTCCAGGGTTGTTTATGTGGCAGAGGCCTGCCCTCCAGGCCATGGTGTGAGCCTCCTACCAAACACCCATAATATAAAGATGGGGGCGGGGGTTCACGGGGCTGTGTAATTCCGAAGAGGAGGTTCATTCAAAGATATCCTTTAAAGATGCCTGGATCCCTGCAACTGGGAGAGCCAAGCTAGGCACATGCCTCCTGCTCACTTCTCCATCCTTTCCCTCCAGGGCTGGCTCGTGCTGAGAAGGATAGATTTCAAATGTACTGGGTGCACCATCCACAATGGAGCTGGGGGTAAAGTGGGAAAGATACCTAGTGCCAAGGCCTGACCCGGGGAGAGTGGGAGTGAATTCCTATTATCAAGCTTGGGCAAGTCAGCTGCCTTCCCAATCCCTGGCTCATCAGCTGTAAAACAGGAAGAGCAATAGATCAAAGTTGCTGTGAGGACCATGAGCAATAATAATCTCTTCACTTGGGTGAGCGAAGGAGAAACGGGCCAGGGCAGGATAACTCACCAAATTGCTTTGGGGAAAGCGCTGCTCTGCTGGCTCATGAAGACAAAGCAGAAGCTCCCCTGGAAGTTTTAGGCCCACCTGTCCCCTCTCCTCTCCACACGCCTCACACCCACAGAAAAGGGATCTCCGTATTGGGAGCCAGCCCAGATGAGCTTGTCCCAGTTTCCTTTGCTTCCTCTCTAAGAAAGACCAGAGCAAACCCAGCCCTGTCATGTAAGCTGAATCCCCCCAAGCTACTGTCAGCCTCAGGGTGGCTAACACTTTCCAGTACAGCCTGGCTCTGTCTTTTCCTGGCTGTGTAACTTTGGGCAAGTGCTTCACCCTCTCTCCGTCTTGCTTCTCAGTCATCTGCAAAAGAAATACGGTATCACAGGATTGCTACAGTACCAATTACTATGATTGGCTTATTGAAGGATTTGGACTTAGCAATTATTTTGTTAATCTAATTGCATAATAGCATGCATTTTTATTTTCTTTTCTTTTAAACTGGATAGCATTAATTAAATGGTATACATTTTTAATATAATAAAGCTCTATTTATTTAGAAAATAATTCAATCCCTCACTCTTCAAACTGGACACATGCCCTATTAAATAGTGAGGTTTCCGTTACACTGATAGCCAGTGGGGTACACAGTCAGGCGCTATCCCTCCCCTCTCTACCCACCGCCCTAGTCTGCTGTTGTCAGGACAGTGGCTGATGTGGCTAGCAAGTGACAAGCAGTGGATCAACATCTCCCAGTCACTCTCCCCAGGATCCAGCATCCTGAGGGTCACTTCTGTATTGCTGGGAGGTAAGGACAGTTGTAGCATGTGTCACCCGCTCCAAGCCACCTCACTGAACTTGCTCCTGTCTTTTTTGGCAGTCTGTAAAGCGGTTCTTGAAACAAGAGTGCAAGTGCCACGGGGTGAGCGGCTCGTGTTCTCTCAGGACATGCTGGCTGGCCATGGCCGACTTCAGGAAAACGGGCGATTATCTCTGGAGGAAGTACAATGGGGCCATCCAGGTGGTCATGAACCAGGACGGCACGGGTTTCACTGTGGCTAACGAGAGGTTTAAGAAGCCAACAAAAAATGACCTCGTGTATTTTGAGAATTCTCCAGACTACTGTATCAGGGACCGAGAGACAGGTAAGTTCATACACTTTCTGCATAGCACCTAATTCTTTCAACAACTGATACTCCACAATTTAAATGAGATTCTGTATTTTCAGCCTGCTCCCTTTAGGTTTGAAGCTCATGATCCTTAACATTCTTATTGAAACTGCACAGGGCTGGGCCCGGCAGCTCACACCTGGAATCCCAGCATTTTGGGAGGCCAATGTGGGCAGACTGCTTGGGCTCAGGAGTTCAGGAAAAGCCTGGGCAACATGGTGAAACCCTGACTCCACCAAAAATACAAAAAATTAGCTGGGCATGGTGGTGCACATCTGTGGTCCCAGCTACTCAGGAGGCTGAGGTGGGAGGATCGCTTGAGCCCAGGAGACGGAGGTAGCAGTGAGCAGAGAGCATACCACTGCACTTTAGCCTGGCTGAGAATTTGAGCAAGAAAGAGAGAGAGAGAGAGAGAGAGAGAGAGACAAGGAGGGAGGGAGGGAGAGAGGATGGAAGGAAGGAAGGAAGAGGAAAGAAAGAAAAGAAGCAAAACGAAACTGCACAGAGAGCTCTCCTAAGCAACTGGAGAAATGGGTTGACAGTGTACAGATTCTGGAGAAATGGAAACTCAACAATGTCTGGGGCAAAACATCAAGATACTCAGATTAGCAAAATTCTTCAGCTTGGGCAGATTTCTAACTAGTAGACTATGTACACTAGGGAGAGCAGCCCAACATTTCTCATATGATCCTGAAGCTGAGAGCAGGATACATTAAATCCCACCTCTGTGACTATGGAACATGTCCCAGGGCTTTAAATGTACTCTTCTGAAATCTGCCCTACTTCACCTTTCCTGCTCTTTTCAATATGCTTAGAATTTGCCAAAGATAAAAAGCAAGCATTTCTCCTCACCCTCTTGGCTGTAGGTGGACAGTGTATAATAAAGGCTGTGTCTGAGGCCCTTCATTTATTAAAGCCACACCATTCCCTTCCAGACAGTACCTTCTCTATCCCTCAAAAAACAGCTCTGTCAGCTTCAACACCGCAGCTGTTCCACCTATCTGGCTTACATACGCTCATGCTCCACCCCTCACTCCTCCTGATCAATCCTGAACTCCAGGTTTAGCTCATTCTTTGTAAAGATTCTAGTGCAAAATAAGAATGAGTATAAGTCTAAGTTCATAGGAGGGGTTAGGAGTCCACAGCCCAAGTCAATTTCTGAGACTTGGTAGAAAGCAAAGAAATTCATTATCAGAAAAAATAAAAGTCCTCTAATTTAGAGTCTGAGTTTTTTTTTTTTTTTTTAATTTCAAAATAATTGCAGAGGCACCAATAAAACAGTGTAGATGGCAGCCAGCTGTCAATTTGATTGACCAAGAGGCAAGGTTACCAGAGAATGTCATAAGGAGGCCAAAGCCTTTTTTCTTTTTTTGGCCGAGTGGTTGAATTGCCTTCATGGTTTGATGAGCTAGTGCTCTGCAGCATTTGAGCAGGTTGCTACACGCAATCCAGGGATTAATGACGACTGAGCAGAGGACCAGATGCTGTGTCCCACTGCATTCCTGACATGCTTTGGGACCTCTAACAAGTCATCCTACCTGTCAGGCCAAAGTTATAGCTGAATCACCATGAAACCTGTGCTTAGATACAGGATTGTTCAAGGGTCTGACCCCCCTCTGCCAGGCACTAGCTGTTTAACCTCAGCCTCCTCACACCAAGCATGGAGATGCTGCTGTCTTGATCATTTAAGTCCTATGCATTGACTTCTGTGCGCTGGGTACTGGGCTGAGATTCTTGAACATTTGGTCTTATTTTATCCTTCCAGAAGGATCCTTACAGCAGCCTGATGACATCAATGCATTGAAATTTGTAACTGACCAAAAATAAATGAATAAATAAATAAAAAGAATAAGAAGGTTGCTCCTGGATGACCAACGCCAACCAAGATCCACATTCGTATCTTATTTTTTAAGTCAGATAAGCAACCCTAGATATCATCTTCTCCATTGTACAGATAAGAAAAGTGAGTGACCCACTCACGATCTCACTGGTAGAAGTGGGTGGATGTCTGACGCCTTGGCCTGTGCTTTGACCCTGTTATTACACACTTGCGCCTGCCTGCCTCCTAGGACACATATGTGGAAAGGCCTTGGGGGGAAAAAAGTCTTATTTCAAATATAAGAGGAACCTCTTCCCCAGCACATCTTTTCTGGTTCTTTGGATTGAAGAAGTTTGCACAGGGAAGCAAGCTGGTATACCTAAAGAATATGTACTGCCTTATGTGTAACAGGCATGACATTTATTGTCAATGAAATATAGACCATATATTTCTTTTACCCCACAGAGGTGATTCGGAATCTAATCCCTGCTGTGTCTTCAAGTTACTCAGTTATTCTTGTGTACTCTGCTTTTTCTACTCTTTGTATTAGAAAGAAATTCTGTTTCTTAATCCTAAATAGTAACTATACTTGTAGTACCCATCACATGCCAGGGCTGCAGCTACCTTCTCTCATTGATTCTCAAACAAAGCCTATCAGGTGAATGTGTTATTATTTTATGGGAAGAAACTGAAGCTCTGAGGGTTAAAGATTTTTCCCAACCATTTGTGGCCAGTAAGAGGCAGAGCAGGGACTTAAACCTGAGCCTGGCTGTATTTTCTCTCTTTTCTTTTCCTTCCCTCTCTTTCTTTCCTTCCTTCCTTCTTTCCTTTCCTTCCTTCTCTCTCCTTCCTTCTCTTTCCTTTCTTCCCTCCCTCACTCTTTTTTCTTTCTTTCTCTTTCTTTCTTTTTTCTCTTTCTTTCTCTCTTTGTTTCTTTTCTCAGAGTCTTGCTATGTCACCAAGGCTTGAGGGTAGTGGCACAATCTTAGCTCACTGCAACCTTAGCCTCCAGGTTCAAGCAATTCTCCTGCCTCACCCTCCCGAGTAACTGGGATTACAGGCATGAGCTACCACACCTAGCTAATTTTTGTATTTTTAGTAGAGACGGGTTTTCACCATGTTGGCCAGGCTGGTCTTGAACTCCTGACCTCAAGTGATCCGCTTCAGCCTCTCAAAGTGCTGGGATTACAGGCATGAGCCACCATGCCTGGCTGTGGCTGTCTTTTCAACAACCATTTCACTCCACCTCTTGCTGCACCAGGTACAAAGCACATAGCCGCAGGTGCTAGCTTTCTGAAGGAAGCTATGTAACTTATTTTCTCTATTAATTTACCTCTCTTCTGAGACAAATTTTAGCTTATCTGACTTTAAAAGATATGAAATTGGTTCTCAGTTAGTGTTGATTAACCAAGATCTACCTTATTCTTTTTTTTTTTTTTTAAGTTGCCAGTTCCAATGTATTGGATCAGATTTCCAGTAAGATTCCTAGATTGCTTATAAATTATTTGAACTGTACTTAGTTAATGTAGTTTTTGGCTGAGCCTAAGAAAATACCAAAGTTGTCGATGCAAACCTTGCAATATTTATTTTTAATGCTGTTGACCATCAGATGATTATTTTAGTAAAAATATGATTTAGGATATTCAATATTATGTAAGCACAAGTCCAGATTGTTAAAATATTTTTTCATTGTATATATTAGGAGTCATGTGCAGATAGCCACATGTATGAGATGCAAATTTTATCTGATAAAACCTGCTTCCACACATATGGCTACTGAGGGCCTTGCTCTTGGTTATGTGACCAATGGCCTTTTAAACATGAGTCTTGACCAGGCATGGTGGCTCACGCCTATAATCCCAGCACCTTGGGAGGCCAAGGTGAGAGGATCACTTGAGGCCAGGAGTTCAAAACCAGCCTGGGTAACATAGCGAGACCCCATCTCTAAAAAATAAAAACGAAATAAAGTTGAGGCTTTATGCTGGCCATTTTCCACTAGAAACTTCTGTAGCATGTGCTCTAGCAAGTCAGTCACAACAGGTGCAGAAGAGAACGCAGGCATCCTGGAATGGCCTCTAACCTCTGTTAGTGGAGGCGGGGGGTGTAACAGAGAATCTGAGACCTGTAAGAAGGGGGCTTTCTGCCTTTAGCTCACAGTGGGATCTGAGAGTCTCTCTCTTCTCGAAATGACAGTGTTGGGTCAGTGTGTCATCTTCTCAGTCTGCACTGAAGAGCCACCCAGCACGCACACAAAATTGAGCAAGCACACCACTGAGGGTCGCCCTCTCCACCGAGCTGAAATCCCACTGCATTAGGAAAGGCCTGTTTTCTGGTAAATGGAACTCTCACATGTTCAAAATGGGCTGTCATCCTGGGGTAGCCAGATTCCAAAACAAGTCAAAAGCTTACAGTCAAATTTAAATCAAGTAATTAATATAGAATTTCTTGTTTTTCATTTTCTCTTTAAAAATTGGGGTTAACCCTTCCTGCCATTGCATCGCATACTGCTTGCTCTGCTTTGTGGTGGTTATTTTGTTCGGTTTTGCTTCTTTCTTTGCTTTCAATCATTGCTTTTGTTTTTAAATCATGCACACTTAATATTCAACTTAGTGGGCACCTTCTACTTGCCGGCACTGGGGAAGCAATAGTGGTGAGCAGATTGAATATTATTAGGGAATCAGTATTTGGAACTGACTGGCTTACTCCTGCTGGTTAGTAACTGCTTTCTGTACAAGGTAGCTTGTTGACTGATGGGAGCTGGCTCATTTTTATCAGTTAGGTTTGTGCAATTGATGTAGTGTACAGGTTTAGTCCACTTTTTTCCAAAGAAAGTGGCTCTTCAGAAACCTATTGAACCAGCATCTCAGGGAGCTGTTCCTGAAATTCTATAAGTTTTTCTTTTTTCATCATTTTAATATTTTATCATTGCTCTGTTGCCCAGACTGGAGTACAGTGGCACCATTGTGGCTCACTGCAGGCTCCAACTCCTGAGCTCAAGTGATCCTCCCAACCTCAGCCTCCTGAGGGCTGGGACCACGAGCACTCCCTCTGCAAGCAATCTTTACAAACTTACACACATCAAAGTTTAAAAAAGTCAATGATTTAGGTAGCCTGTGATTCCTAATTTTTTTCCTAATAATTCCTAATTTTCCCTAAGTATTAGGCAAGAAAAAATTCAGAAATTCAGGAAAACATATCTTTTTTTTTTTTTTTTTTTTTTGAGTACCTGATTTCTTGCTAAGGAAAAAATATTTCCTCATTTGAGGAACTCTAGATGAATATCACCCCAAAAAACATTTCCCACCATGTCTAGTATAAGAGAGTCATTCTTTCACTTTCAGGCCCTGCATCCTCAGGAACCCTCTTTGACTCCAAATAAACAAAATTATTTCAGCCATCAAAGCTTTCACTGACAACAGTTACCAAGTCAGCCTCTAGAGAAGTCCTGACATAATCAGGCTAGCGAACTTTGACGAGAAAAATTGCAGAGTTGAGACCCCAGGTTATTCCTGGTTGGGGACAAACCTAGCTGGAGACAGGTGATGGGAACATTTATTGAGTTCCTACTGCAAGTCAGGCCCTGCACTACACACCTATGTGCATATTCTCTGACTCTTCAAGGCAATTACCTCCATTTATAAAGAAGGAAAGTGAGGTTCCAAAAAGTTACTTAACTTGCCCAAGATGGCATGACCTGTAAGTGGGAATAAAAAAATAAAAACAAAAATCCACACCTTTTTCACTGCCACTTAACCTCCTGGTGTGTGTGTGTGTGTGTGTGTGTGTGTGTGTGTGTGTGTGTGTGTG
>NW_022436947.1:23742502-23869153 GCF_009761245.1 Sapajus apella
GTGTGTGTGTGTGTGTGTGTGTGTGTGTGTGTGTGTGTGTGTGTGTGGTTGGGGGTAGGTTCTATGTGATGAAGAGGCAGCATGAGGAAATGGGAACTTTATGGGGTGAGATGCCCACAAAAAGGGGAGGTCAAAAGTAATCAGAATCAAGCTTCACCCACGTTTTGGTCAGGTTGCCTTGAAACTCTTTTCAATTACAAGCCGCTCAAATTTTCCAAAGTGTAAATGTCTTTGATTGCTCCTAAGAAATAGTAACCTTAAAAACCAATTAAGGAAGATATTATTATGGCAAGAAAAACAGCAAAAGACATTCTCCTCTAGTCTTCAGTTGAAGAAAGTGAGTGCTCTAAGGTTCAACTATAATCACTCCCTCATGCAGCTCAGATCTGAAGAGTATGTACAACTGTGTGATGTTGTGCATGTGACATTTTGCAGGCCAAACTGCAGGCTAAATCTTGGAAGCTGGACTTTCTGGGATGAGTATCCTGGTGGCTCTGTGGTTATCTACTCTGGTTATTGCTTTAGGCATCTGTAAATCAAAGAAGCCCTTAAGTTATAGATAGGTTCATCTCTAACGGAGGAATGCTGCTGCCCTCCTCTCCAGAGAATGTGTCTGCACCTAATCACAGGCCACTTTCACTGGTTATGATGTCAGAACCCCCACCTGGGCCAGAGGTCACCCTGAGGTCTCCTCTCCAACCACAGGAAACAAGCAACCCTCCACGTCTTCTCCAGTCAAGTTCAAAAAACACATGGAGCTCAATGTTGTTTAGCTTGTTGCCTTTGGAAAACCCAAAAGCCTGGCTGACAACTCCAGGCTGTGAATGGTGTAAGCGTTGAGGTATCACTTTTTTCTCCACATAAATCATATTTGGCAAACAGAACTCAGAACCCATGGGAACACAATCCTAATCATGGTTTTCAGAAACTGGTGTTCTCTCATGCCCAGTAGTGTGGCCTGCATTGCAGAAGCTCACAAATTCCGGGATTGTGTCCCACCAGCTGAATTTTAAAAAGGTAACATCTTTTTAATGATTAAACATGATTAAAAATATGTTAGCCAATAGCAATGCATGGGTCTGACTTAGATACTAATATGCGAAGTTCTAACCGGTACACCTTATGTCCCTCATTTCTTCACTGCATAAATATTCATGGACATCCTCCCATGTGCCAGATGCTCATATAATCACTGGGAATGCAGGGTTGAGGAAAACAGACTCAGTTCTTACCCTTGTGGCTTCATCGACTTCATGGTCCTTGAAGCAGTATCCAGGAAATGGGACACAGGCTAGATGCTGGAACCCTCTCACTGGGACAGGAGATTGGTTTTGTTTAGGTTTCAGTCCTTGTTGCATTGCTCTGTTACAACGTTTTATCTTATATATGTCATTTTGACAAGGTAAAGAATAAGTTATTCATCTCTTTCCACTTTGAGACATAGAAATTCATGAATTGATATCTAAAATGTGTTAAGATAGCTAGACCAGAAGAGAATTGTAGAAAGCAATGTTTCACTGAAACTTATCAGTCACCATTTTCATGGGTAGTTAATGATTATGCTGTATAATTAGTATTAATTACTGCCCATCGAGGCCTCTTTTCAAACTCTTTAGTGGTATATGGTAAAATTAGCCTTTCCCTCCTTCCCAAAACACTCTTATTTCCTTGACTTCTACAACACCTCATTCTCCTGCTTTTCCTCCTGCTCCAATAACTGGTCCTTTTCTATTTCGGTTGCTAGTTTCTCCTTCTCCACATTTTGAAGATCTTCTAGGCTATCTGAACCCTCTTTGCTCTCTCTGAACTTTCTCACTGGTTTGGTCTCTCCATTTCTATGGCTTTAAATGTTGTCCCTGCCCTTATCTGCCTTCTGTAGCACCATCCTGTATCCAATTCCCTGCTTGACAGCTTCACCCAGATGTCACACAGTTGTATCAACCTGCTTCTGCTCGAAACTGGACTCCTTATTTGCCCTGTCCCCTGAAACTTGTTTTCCCCCAGCCCTCCTCATCTCAGAAAATGGTACTGCCACCCACTTCTGTGGTCAAGTATCAACCTGCCAGTCATTCCTTACACTCTTTCCTTTCACCTCCATCATCTCGGGTACCGCTGGGACCTCTTAAATGTGTCAAGAACCTGTCTGCTTCTCCGTCCTCACTGCCACCCCCTAGGTCCAAACAGAGCTATGTTCTTTCGTTCATAGCACATGCCACAGTGTGTATAGTGTATTTGTATAAACATGGGCTTGTGACCTGCTCCTACCATTGGAGTCCACTGAGGATCCTATGACGGCAGGAATTGTATCTACCTTGCTCACTAGTTCCCCAACTCCTAGCACACAAATATTGTTGCACTGAATTGAATGACAGATTATGAACAACATAAAATAGTTTCATTAGATGAGCTGCATTCTTAAGTGTGTTGCTGCTGCTTCATAGCTTAAAGATAGCTTGGTTCCTTTGAAAGGAATTACTAAGCACGTCTCCACCCATCACTGATACCTTTTAACACACAGCCTATGGAAATTCCCATTTAAGCTTACATGTTTAGTGGAATTTTTCCTCATATTCAAGTGCATTTGTGAAGCATTTACAGAGCTTAAGATGTTGCTTGCCTGGCTATTTCCCTGGAGATAAAAAGTCTCACGTGAACAAATGCATCAGCAGACCATATCTATTGCTTTTAACTGGCAGCAGATACTCAGTTCTTTTACTCTTGGAGGGGCATTTTTCATTCATTACTATCATTGGCATCCCTGGGTAGTTCCTACTTCTGGTATTAACATAGCAAAAATACTTTTCACATCCAGTGCTCTTTGATGTTGTAGGCATAATCTATAAATCTGTGTTATTTTTCAAAATATGAACTTAATAGAATTACTATATTTTTAGGATACACTAAAATGCACCTATTTGAATTAATTGACAATGGTATCAGATTGAATTATGAATACTCAAAAAAAGATTTTTTTTCTAAAAAAAGAAGCTTTTAGAAAAAAATGTTCATTTTCTTAATTCTAATTCCTTGATATAGTTTGAACTACTGACAAATAATTTACCAAACAGATATCCTTTTATTTTATTTTTGGAAATAGAAAGCACTCATTTCAAATTACCATATCAGTGTGTTGCAAACAAAGAGATGATGTTAAAACACCTCAAAGTAAAAAATTTGCTCACTTCATTTAAGCTTTCCCCATGACACTATTTTGTACTGCTCAATCTCTTTTTTAAAGATATGCAAATTTCATATTATTAGGGAGGAGCCCTGCATGATCTATAAGGAGACTTTGGTGCTACAGATTGCTACGTATTACTATTTCTACTGATCACCAAGTGGACTAATGGGCAAATTCACTTCTCTGGGTCTCTTAAGAAATGGTTGTTTCCTCTAGCACTTTCTAAGGTTTCTTTGATTCAGTAAGTGAATAAATTACTAATTGAGTTTAATTAAGTTTGCAATAACAGAACCATAAATTGATACTGCAAACTCCCTTAAGTTGTCATTTTTAATTTCTATCATTTAAAAATGTGCCACTTTTTTTGTATGTGTTTTCTATATACTAAACAAGATCATTTGAATAGAGCCAAAGTTTAGCTGGTCTGCTGCCACCATGGTGCCTGAAGACTGGGTTACCAGTCCCTGAGAAATGTGCCCTCAATGGGCAAAAAGAAGGCTAAGCTTAATTTTTTTTTTTTTTTTTTTTTTTTTCTGGAGACAGAGTCTGGCTGTGTCACCTAGGCTGGAGTGCATTAATGCAATCTTGGCTCACTGCAACCTCTGCCTTCTGTGTGCAAATGATTCTCCTGCCTCAGCTTCCCAAGTAGCTGGGATTACAGACAGGCACCCACCACTCCCGGCTCATTTTTGTATTTTTAGTAGAGATGGGGTTTCACCATGTTGGCCAGCCTGGTCTCAAACTCCTGACCTCAAGTGACCCGCTCACCTTGGCCTCCCAAAGTGCTGGGATTACAAGCATGAGCCACCATGCCTGGCCTTGATCTAAATTTTTAAGACACTGTTTTTAATGTAATATTTAATAAATCAGCACATATGTGTTGACCACCTGAGCACTACACAGTATATAGAAGAAAGCTAAGACCCAACCCCTGTCCCTGGGGAGACAAGATGCACGAAAAATGCTCAAATATTTCTAAACAGTGCATGAGCCCTGTGGCATGACGTGCATTGCAGACCTTATGAAGGAAGTCAGCTGGGCTTGGGGACCAGGAGTGCTCCACAGAAAATGTTGAAGTAGGCCTGGATTTGAAGGATGGGAAGACTTCTGAGGGAAGGAGTTACAGGAAAGGCCAATGCAGCAGATAAGAGTAACTTCTTTTTTGAGACGGAGACTCGCTCTGTCGCCAGGCTGGAGTGCAGTGGCACGATCTCAGCTCACTACAACCTCCGCCCCCTGGGTTCAAGCAGTTCTCCTGCCTCAGCCTCCCAGATAGCTGGTACTACAGGCACACACCACCATGCCCAGCTAATTTTCGTATTTTTAGTAGAGACAGGATTTCACCATGTTGGCCAGGATGGTCTTGATCTCTTGACCTCATGATCCACCCACCTTGGGCTCCCAAGGTGCTAGAATTACAGGTGTGAGCCACCACGCCTGGCCAAGAGTAACTCTTATGGGGAAACAGTGTACATGACTGTGACATCAGAAAGTCACCTCAGTGGAATCGTGAAGAGATGCCCTGGTTAACAGGTACAGGAGGAGGACAGTGGGAAATAGCTTTGAGTAGGCTATGCAGTGCCAGATACGGAAAGCCTCACAGAGTCTGCCCACAACAACTTTAATTCCATTATAAGATTTGCTAATTTAATGGGGCATGCTTTCCTGTACCAGTCAAACTTTTCCAGCTTATGAAAACACTGAATTAAATCATCTGAGATCAGTGAAGATACTGTCTTTCGTAAGTAACTTAAGCTGTGCAGTCCTAATGTGAGGAAGGGGTGAGCCTGGCCAGTAGATGAATGTGCGGTCTCTAACATTTGCTCTTTAACATACTTTTGTTCCCTCAATAAATCTGTGTCATTAAGGACAACATGTAAGTCAACCAGAGGAGAAACAGCCCATTGGATGGCAGGCTTAAGTGAATCTTGCTTCATGCCCTAATAGTCAACATATGGGCCTCTGTCAGCCTGGAGTAGCAGGAATTTCCAGACACAGGCCTATCCAGAGAGGGGGCTGGGGAGAGAAGGGGTGAGGAGGAGAGGGAGAGATAGAGAGAGGCAGAGAGGAGAGAGTCAGGAGAGAAAGAGAGAGAGAGGGAGAGAAAGAAGGGAGCCCTTCCTCCAGGTCCCAGAGGTATGGGTCTGGGAACTATTAGCAAAAGCCCCTCTGTTCCTCCTCTGCTGTCAGCAAGATGCATGTTAGTGGAGACAGAAATGTTTTTACACTGGGATCCCTGACTCCATTATTAATTTTATAGCTCTGGAGATGGGATGCTCAATTCTGTAAAGTTCCCTCGACATTGCCCCACAAAAAGTGTTACATGGTCCCAAACTTATATGATTTAGAAACTCCACTTCTTTGTTCTTTTTAAAATCTCATGAATTTGTGAGCTCTTGTGTGAGTCAGGATATGAGGACAACACATATGGGGAAGCAAAAGGTCTATCTGGCTGGAAGCAGCTCCTTCCCACAGCACAGACATTGCCAAACCTTAACGATGCTGCCTGGATCTGATAGACACCGGGTTTAGGAAGATGATCTGACCATTGTTTGGTATAAAGATGACAAGAAGTTTCAAGTCTGAGTGTGTAACCTTCTGTGTCTGGGGGTTGGGCTCTGAATCTAGGCAGGACACACATCTTGGGCACACTTAACAAACATAAAGCAAAAGAAAGTCAGAAAAATGAGTTTCCGACTGTCACTTTCCTCTTGTGTGAACTACATAAATCAAACTGCAATAAGAAACAACGTTATAAAGGAATATGAATGATTTTGTGGAACAAACATGTTAAATGTGAAGCATCCAAATATATGTTTACCCTTTAAAGTATCAATTTGGGAGGCTCTAATGAGAGGACCCGTAGTTGAGAATATTTTTTGAATGTCTCTTTTGGAGTATTTTTAAGAGCCAGCCACACATGTTTTGTAGATACAGTGTGGTACAAATATTCATCCTGTAAAGATCAAGATGGCTGTTGGAAATGGCTCAGAGAATCTTCAAATGAAGTATGAAGAGTTAGGTAGATGATCAGCCTGAGTATTATATTCTTGACGAGATATAAATTGATGCTATTGGCTTCCCTGAAACAGAAGGTTCTACTTGAAGAGGGCTCTTCCTAATGTCCTTGGCCTTGGCCACATCTGTGACAGACATTAAAACCACCTTGAGGGCTCACATGTTTTGGAGACATGCATCCTGGCATTGCAAACAAGTTATTCTCAGTTCTCCAAAAGGTTACAGAAATCCAATGGACTATCAAAATAGCAAAAACGCAGCATGAACAACTAACACCACGTTAACCAGCCCTTTTTTTAGTTTCTCACATAACTTTATGTATTTTAATTGTCTGTATCATATCATGAGCTGGAGAAAAAGGCTCTCTCCCCAAAAAGTTACATGTCAGGACCTTTGCAAGTTATTCATTTGATAAAACAATTAGAAGAGAGTGCAGGCAAGATGCCAGCATGCTGGTCACATCCTGTTATAAAGGAGGCTGGTTTTTGGTACTTGGTAGGGGCATCAGCAAAGAGGCAGAATGTCACAGCATTTAAGCGCCTGAGCTCTGGAGTCAGGCAAGCCCGTTTGCAAATCCTGTCCTTGCCACCAGCTGGCTGTGAGATCTCGGGCAAGTTACTTAATCTCCCTGAATCTCCATTTCCTCATTTCCAAAATGGTGATAATACCAGTACCTTCTTTATAAGCTTATGAGAATTAAATTAGATAATGCAGGTAAAATGCTTAGCATGGGCCTAGCTCACAGAAGTGCTCCATAAATATGGGCTCCAATTGTGAACAGAAGGAAAAGAAAGAGAGTAAAAAGAAGGTAGAAGGAAAGGAAGAAAGAAGAAGAGGGAATGAGAAAAAAAAAAAAGGAAAGGATGGATGAACTTTCACTCCATTCAGCTTTGAAAATGTGAAAACTTACCCTTATGGGATTAAGGCTGATAGATATAGCTGGGTTTGTTTCCCCGTGGTTCCTATTGTGGCCCAAGCAAGGGTGAGTGACTCAGTTAACCAGTTTGTATATTATTTGAGAAAAAAGATCTACAAGTATGTGTCCCAAATATTTAGAACTAAACAAATAGGCAGATGATAAAATTCAGTGGCTCCTTTTCATTAAAACACACACACACACACACACACACACACACACAAACATATACTTCTGATTGTTACATTTTATGGGAAACATAATGGTGAAGATTTCTGTTTAGGAAAGACCAATGGAACAGTATGGCCCTACTGCTATTGATGATAATGAGTCTTTATTATAATTCATTAAGGGAAAGTAATGCCAGCAATTTTGTTTAGATTCTACACTCTGGAAATGCTCTTTTCAGAGCTTTGATGAAATGATTCTATGTTCTGACAGTAAGTGTCAAAACTGCCCTTCTGCCCTGCAGCCTGTTATTAGATCTAATTAGATCCAAACCCCAAAACAGGGCCAATTTGTCCTCCACTGCTAGGCGTCATCCTCCCTTCCAGCTGCAGGGACCGCTCTTCCCTGCCCTGATGGCCCATTCCCTGGTGCCCCGATGCCTCAGGGCGGCCCGTCACAGCTCCAGGCTGTGACCTCACTGCTGTTCTCTCATCGGTGGCTCTCAATCTACAAAAACCCTCTCTCATTTTCTGTCTTCTGGGCCCTCATTATGCCCTGTTTGGGCAGCCAGTGGGGAGTGGCATATTCAGTTTGTGTTTTCCAGCATTTTGTAACTGAGCATTGAACTACTGAGACATTTCATTGCGAGAGTCTTTGTTTCCTTTACTGAAACCACTTCTGACTATGTCAATGGTCATAGCTTTGTCTGCTCCTCTCTGTGAGTTCTGATGCTGTTGGTCACTTCACTGAGCAATCCTTCTGTTCAGACAGTCTGGTTCAGTTTTCTGCATCTGGGGGACAAAAAACTCCATGACCATTACAGAAGGTTGAGTCAGACCACAAGTTCAAACCTCGCTAGACTATAAGCCACTCAGGAAAGAAGGACCACCGAGTTAGATTTCAGTGAAAGGCTGACAGCCTGAATCAGAAACAAGACACTTCTCCTTATTCTAGCCCCCTTAAGCCCAAAGCCCTAGAGCAGATAAAGAATTCTGATGCATGGCACTGTATTCCCATTTTGATAAACGCAGGTTAGTGGAAGGGAAGAATGTTTACTGGTGCTCAGGGCATGTGAACAGCAATAAAAAAGTAAAAATGGAGAGTCACTTCTGGGAGGCCAAGTGAGAGCACTTTTCACACCCATAGCTTCACTTACCACCGCTGTACAAAGATTTCTAAACCTGAGTCTTCATCCCCACCTCTCTCCTGAGTCCCAGGGAGTTATTTTCAGCAAACATTTCTACCTGAATGACCCACAGTCACAGCAAACTCAACATGTTGAAAACTAAACTCATCTTTTCTCTAAGGGGACCCTAACCACGCGTCCCCCATGTCAGGGAATTAACAGCACCATTAGTCACTCGGGCCAGAACCTGAGAAACCCCTTTGACTTTTCTCATCCTCCCCCCAATCTCCACCCAGTCACCATGTCCCATAGCTCCTGCCTCCTCACCTTCTCTCGACTTCAGTGACTGCTCCAATTCCCACCAGCACTGTCTTAATCCAGGCCACTCGTGTCCTGCCCAGAGTCTGTATTGGTCTCTAACTTGTCTCCTTGTCCTCACTCCAGCCCCCTCCACTTCATTCCAGCCCCACACCCATGGAGATCCTTCTGAAACACAAATCAGAACAGGTTGCCCTTTTGTGTGAAAGCCCTGTTGGCTTTAGTTCAAGTTTGAGTTTAAACCCCTAGACCATTAGCGATGCGGCTTCGCCTCACCACTCCGAACTCATCTCCTGACCCTCTCCCCTTTGAGTATCGTATTCCAGCCATGGGGAACCACTTTCCTGCTCCTCACACACTGCAGAGCTTTGCTCATTTCCTGGCCTTGGCATGTGCCACCACCACCTCCTCCTTATCTTCCTCCCTCTCCTCCTTTTTCTTCTTTCTCCTCCTTCCCCTCCTCCCTTTCTTCCTCTTTCTCCTCTTCCTCTTCTCTTCCTCCTCCTCTTCCTCTTCCCCTTCTTCCTCCTCCTCTTCATCTCCCTCCTCCCCTTCCTCTTTCCCTTCTTCTTCCCCCTTCCTCCTCCTCTTCATCCTCCACCCTTCCCTTCTTCCTCTACCACCTTCTTGTTACTGAAATATGAAACGCATGCAGAAAATACCCATATCCCATGTGTACAGCACGATGAATTTCCACAAATGGACACACCCACATGACCTGAGCCCAGCTCAAGAACCTGAAGGAGCTCAGTATTCCAGAGGCATCTCTCACGTTCTTTTTCTCTATTCCCCAAGGGAAATAACCTCATTGACTGTAATAGCAATGACAAGTTTTTCCCATTTTTGTGCTTTATGTAAATGAAAACCTAATTGGAAATGAAAACCTTGTGCAGATACCTATTGCTGTAAAACATACCACCAAAAAACATGATGACCTAAAACAATCATGAAATCCCACCTTTGCTCTCATCACCACTCTTGGCTCTACTCTCTTTCGTCCTCTTCATCACCAAGCCTCTCGAAAACTTTACCCACACTCTCTGTCCCCTCCTCCACCACACTCACCTCTACCACTGAAACTGCTCTCATCGAGGTCGCCAGTGACCACCTTGCTGTGCCACCAAATGAACATATTTTTATAGTTTTCCTACTTGACACTCCCTCTACTCCTTAATTCAATGAGTCATCAAGTTCTAGTGGTTCCTCCTCTTCGGCCAATCACATATTTGTCCTGAGTGTTTCTTCACTCAGTATCTCTTGCCTGGGCTATTCCAGCAGCCCTCCTCCCTGCCCTAAGCCGTTCTTCCAGGCTTATCATCACGACATAGCTTTCAGAATTAAAGGTCTGGACAGGCCCACCGCCCACCTTGTACTAAAAATCAAACTGTGGCATGGCATAAAGACCCGTTAGGCCAGGTGTGTGGCTCATGCCTATAAATCCAGCACTTTCGGGGGTCAAAGAAGGGGGATCACTTGAGCCCAGGAGTTTGAGACCGGCCTGGACAAGATGGTGAGGCCCTGTCTCCATAGAAGATACAAAAATTAGCCGGACATGGTGGTGTGCGCCTGTAGTTCCAGCTACTTGAGAGGCTGAGGTGGGAGAATCCCTGGAGCCCAGGAGGTCAAGGCTGCAGTGAGCCATGTTCGTGCCACTGCCCTCAAGCCTGGGTGACAGAGTGAGACCCTGTCTCAAACAACAACAACAAAAACAGACCCTTTAACCTGTTGCTCCAGCCTCCCTTTCTATGCTCATTGTTCCTAATACCCTCCCTGAATCAGCAGTCTTTTGTGAACTTGCCCTCAGAATTTTTGCCAGAAGGTTCTCTCTTGCCCGGGATGCTGTTTAACCCATTTTTTATCAGCAAATCTTTACACCTATTTCTAATGCTACCGCCTCTATAAAACTGTGCAGTTGATGGCTCCTTTTCTGATCCTATTTGCTACTATTACTATCAATACCAAGAAATATCACTATTATAAGATGCTTGGTTCATGCTCTTAGAACAATAAGCTCCTCCGGGCAGGATCTTTGTTTTGTTCTCTGATATATCCCAGGTTCCCAGAATTCTGCCTAGCACATGGTAGTCACTCAATAAACACTTTCTAGATAATACATGGATAGTTAACATTTATTGAGCACTGATTTTATGCCAGGCGCTTTTATACATTATCTCATTCTGTTCTCACCAACAGCTCTATGATGAAAGAACTATTTTTATTCCAGTTTTGCACTGGCAGAAACTGAAGCTTAACAAGTTTAAGTAACTTGCCCAAGACAACACAGTTGATACATGGCAAATCTAGGATTTGAACCCTGATTGTTGGAGCTCTAAATAACCTCATTTGACTGTCTCTGAGCTCTGTTTGCTGTGGTGCTTTGCACATGACTGTACTGTGGGTTACATTAGGTCCTTAGCAAATGAAACAATTAACACAAAGTAGTGGAAGTATCTCTTTACATGTTTATCTCTGTGCCATATAGTGGGTTCACTGAGAATAGGAACTTGGTCCTATTTATTTTACTCTCCCTTGTCCCATAAACCCCAAGTAGCTGGCACAGTGTCTTACAGATGTTTGTGTTCCCGAAATGTTTACTGAATGAAATAATGGGTGTGCTGTAAAGAGGCAGCATTTGGCAACGAGTCCTTTCTGCATAATCAGTAAATTCTGAGGACTGTCCTGATGGCTGCCTGGAATCTGAGCTCAGCTGCTGCCTCTTCTCACCCCATGCTTCTTTAGCACGATACATGCTCGGAGCCATCCCTGGCTGACCCACCCTCCACCCTGACCCCGGCCTTTTGCCATCCTTCCTGTCCTCATGAAGTTCCCCGGCCAGCCTTCCTGCTCTCCGCTGCCAATCATTCTGACCAAGCGCTGCCCCATCCTCCCTTCTTGACCCCGCGCCCTGCTTGAACCTTGCTGCTTCCCTGGTCATCCTGAACAGGCAGGGCAAAATGACATTTCTGTAGATAATTCCAACACAGAGCGGACTGTGATAAACAGAGAGACAGTCACGAGGCGTTGTCAGAGCTCTCAAGAGGAAGACATTCCTAGTTAAATGATGAAGAAACTGAAAATGAATTAAGTCACTGTCTTTTTCATCCTGATATAATTTTTTTTTTTTTTAGTAAGAGTTCAGCTTCTCTAGGTTTGTCAATTAGGTAGGATTGTTGATAGCAAGCAATAGAAACTGAGACAATTTAAGCTACAAGGGGAAGCTTCTTATAAGGATACAGAGTCTCTAGGAACTCAAACATTAGAATGCAGCCAGGCCTCAGGGAGAAATGGAAGCAGAACCAGAAAAATAACTCAGGATCTGAGGAGCATACTCATTCCATGTCTTGCCTTCACTGTAACTGTACATTTGCTTCATTTCTATCTCTCTGTGGACCTCCTTGAGTCCACAGACTTCACCATGGTGTACAGCTGCCAACAGCAACTGAGTTTTTAAGTGGCATAAGGCCATCTCTGTCAAAATCACAAATCTCCAGGGAATTTACCTGAGTCAGGTGGTTTCCCTTGGTCCAATCATTTGTCACCAGCGAGCAGGGAGATGTTATACAACATGACTGCCAGGTGCCCGTTGCTGTGGAGGAGGAAGTAGAAAGGATCATGATAAGCCCATCATACCCTCCCAAAATGTCTACTACATTTTATTCTGCTGTCTGATAATGCACTTATAAAAGAATTCTGAGTGCTCCCCCAAGAGTAGAGCAAATGAATAAACTTTCTATCCTTAAAATTCTTTTTTAGACACAAATACCTAAGTATGGATTGTCAGTTAGCAAACATCACCCTGATTAACTAAGATGATGTTCCACTGGTAATTCCTAGCAGGTTTTCTATGCCAGTTTTGTTTACTGAAGGTGTAGAATCCTGGCTTCACCCAGGACCTCACACACATCTGTATGCTCCGCTAGACTGCAGCAGGGAAGACAGTTAATATGATAAACCTGGCAGGCCCTTCTCCCTCCTCAGGGCCTCGCACAAATGATGCCCACGCCTCCCCTTCAGAACCAGAGTGCTATTCTCTTTCTAATAAGCAGGTCTAGGGAGATAGCATTCCCTCCCTTTGAGGGCTCCATGCCCTGACAAATTTCAAGAGAGCTAACTATGGTTGCTGCTTCCTTATTGTGGTTTGAGGTAGGGAGAGAGAACCAGGATAGATCCTTCTTTTATTCTGATCTGACTCTGCTCAATCAAGGATCCTTAAATTCAAGACTGGGTAAGGATAATCTGAAAAGTCGATCCAACTCAGAAGTAGGAAAGCTGGATTCAGGTTGTCCAAGGAAATCCAAGGTTTCATGTTAACACTTCTGGGACTCGGCCCTCTCAGCACCACTGCACTCCATGCAGCTGGGACAGAGGGATTAGCACACACGGCATGGGCCCACAGAACACAGCCCCAGGCTGTGGGGAGAGAGGGCCAGGGCTCTGTCCTAGAGGATGGACCTCGTGACTCCTCCTCCGGAGGCATATTGTATTCCACCCAGACCTTTTCAGTAACACTCCCTGGCTTCTCTTCCAGGCTCCCTGGGTACAGCAGGCCGTGTGTGCAACCTGACTTCCCGGGGCATGGACAGCTGTGAAGTCATGTGCTGTGGAAGAGGCTACGACACCTCCCATGTCACCCGGATGATCAAGTGTGGGTGTAAGTTCCACTGGTGCTGTGCCGTGCGCTGTCAGGACTGCCTGGAAGCCCTGGACGTGCACACATGCAAGGCACCCAAGAACGCTGACTGGACAAGCCCCACATGATCCCAGCAGAGGTAACCATCCACCTTCCCTTCTACAAGGACTCCATTGGATCTGCAAGGACACTGGACCTTCGGGTTCTCTCTGTGGGGATATTTCCTAAGGCATGTGGCCCTTTTCTCAACAGAAGCCCCTTCTTCCTCCCTGGGGGCCTCAGGACAGGGGGCCGCATGCTGCAACTAAAGCCAACCCTATTCTATCCATCTCCCAGCGTTCTGGGGTCATCTCCCTTCCTGGTGAGTTCTCTTTGGAAATAGCATGCCAGGCTATTCAACCGGGAGGGTAGTGGGCCCAGACCGCTGTCTCCACCCACCTCGACTTTTCTTCGTTCTAGAGCAGTTGCCAGGTAGAAAAAAGAGTGTCTCAAAGGAGCTTTCTCAATGTCTTTCCACCTACAAATGTTCCTAATTAAGAAATTCCATACTTTTCTCTGATGGGTACAGTAAAGAAAGCAGAATCAATTGCCACAGACTTCACTTTAATTTTTGAAAAGACCAAGACTTTTGTCTGATTAAGTGATTTTACAGCTACTGCCTCTAGGGGTAATTGGTGATTACCTGGAGAAGGATGGCTTTCAATACATTTTTAAGCTTAAAATGTATATTTTTAAGGCATTTATTGCCATATTAAAATCTGATGTAACGAGGTGGGGACATGTGTCCTTTGATACTATGGTGTGTTTTATCTTTGTAAGAGCAAAACCCTCAGAAAGGGATTCTTTACATTACTGCCCCCTCAATATAAAAAGTCTTTAGGGAATGAGACTTCCTTCTCACGTAGAACCTGAAGGGAATTAAAAAGAAGATGAATGGTCTGGCAATATTCTGTAACGATCGGGTGAATATGGTAGAAAATAATTTAGTGAATGGAATATTAGAAATGGATCTGTACAGATAAAGAAAAAAGGGAGAATAAAATTCCTGTCTGGTGTTATGCATGTGACCCGTGGAATTTCACAACTGAAATGACTTTAAGGGTGAAAATTTTGGGTATACAAGATTGGTAAACTAAAATGCTGACAGAGAGGTTTCTAGAGCTAAGTCATGCCTGGGGCAGCCTGACAATAAGCAGATGTCTGAGAGAAGTCAGCCACGTGCACCGTCAGCTAATGCCCATCACATCTTCAAGCCCAGTTTAAAGACCTGTCATATTTAATTGTATTTATTTGATTCTTACAAAATGATGTGATACTGTAGCCTAAAGCAAATGACACATAGCATTGCTTATAAAGTTGGTAACCCTGATATATTATATTGCAAACAAATCATAACTTGGAGACTATATTTAAGGGACTCAGCTGTAATTATGGGAGCATCAGTATACAAATAGTCGTTGGCTTCTGCCATCAACCAAAAGATGACATTCAGGGAAAATGGAGAGGCTGCCTGCACCATTTTTTATATTAAATGAAAGAAAGGTGAAATAGCTACTTCTAGTGGTCTTAAAAACGTTGGTTCTTATTCTGTATATGACTTCCGTACAGCGCGACATTAACAGGATACTTCATTGCATGCATCTGGTATCAAACTGTTGATGCTCCCTCATTCTTTCATACTGTGCATTAGGTCATTTAAACTGAGGCTTGTGGAAAACAACCTACTGGAGTACTTTGTCATAGTTGACATTGGCCTCCAGCCCTCTTAAAAATGACAGAATTCATCCCCTTTCCCTCACTCCCAAACCCCCAAATTATTGTCTCACTTTTCCAAAGTGACCCTTTCTTCCTTTTATTTTATGGATTCAGAAGGTGGAAGCAGTAGAAAGACAGTAGCTGCTCTGAGCGTGGTGTGAAGGAGGCCAGGCACGTGCAGCTGCTCATCTTCAGTTACACTGGAGCTTGGTGTGCATGCTTTCATGAGAGTGCGAAGGCACATTCATGGGGGTCCCACAGCCACCAGCCCTTCATCCTGCTAGATGAACTGTGAAATCATCAATCCAGGCTGTGTTTAGAATTGAAAAGGATCTTGGGAGATATCCCAGCTCCCTTCAGTTTAGGGAAATTGAGACCAGGAGAGGTAAAGGGATCAGTGCCCATATCAGCACATATCAGCCATTGCCCAGTGCTCCATCACAAATAGGACCACACTCTGAGTGTTTGAGATAGTGTAGGACTTTATCCATTAAATCAAACTAGTTTCTCCCAGAATTAACTCAGTGGATTTTAAAGAATTTTAGCTTCCAATGGGGTGTTTGCTTTTTTTTTATTATTATAATGCCTGGGAGGTTTAGATCTGACATTCTTTCTATGCTGAGATATATCCCTCCTGGTAACAAAGGGATGAAGCATATCCACATAAAAACCTACGTAAATTGTCCTAATCCATAAGGGAGACTCTGGCAACCATCGCAAGTGGCAATGGGTCCTGCCACTGAGGAGGGAAAAATGAGAGAATGAAATATTGTTATCCACTTTTACTTCTGAACGGAAATGTCTATTATTTGGGAAAAAATTAGAAAATAACTGAAGGTAATTTTAAGCTCCTTTGCCTTAGAGCTTGGTAGAGGACCAGTATTCCAGGAACCTAAAATACACCGTAACTCTGAATTATCTGAGGCTTTTAAGGGGACTGTATGGCACGAACTAGCCGAAACAAAATAACTGGGAAATCCCCTTACAAATTTCCTCCTTATGAAAACCTTATTATAAGTGGAAGTTTTCTAGGTCCAAGATAATGTCTATTAATTTTCTACAATACATGAAAAAGTTCCTGCAACAAGACATAGACTAGTTCACTGGAGTTTTCTGCAATAAAGATATAATCTGCACATGACTCTGAGACTGAGCATATAAATTGTTTTCTTTAACAGATTTGCTTCTGTAAGTTGGTGTGTGGTGCTGACTGATATCTATCTGTATTCTTGGAACATACTTTGTCAATGTGCATTCGGTTTCAACATCCTGGGTAGCCCTCCATGGCCTGAAAGAGTTGACGCTCTGCCTTACGAGACCAATTTATCCCCTCAAGTGACTTAAGCTCAAACACACTAGTTCCCAGTGCCATGACCACACCAAGCTCTGGCTCTGTGCCCCTCAGGGACGATGGAGGGCTCCGGCAAGTTACTGGACTACAGATGCCTCAGAATGGAAGCGGAAGAGGCATAGGGCAACCCCAGAATGCTATATGGTCTCCCTTCACCAGGTGTCACCAGATTGAAATAAACATCTGAAAAGAGGGATCTATCCTGTGGCATCTGGGTGGGGCCAGATGATGGGAGGGGACGTGAGAGGGAAAGAACCTGGTGACTTTTGCCAGGTGACTGGCCAAGCTTGGTGATCAAGGGTAATGGCTTTTTCCAGGCCGGGCACAGTAGTTCACGCCTGTAATCCCAGCATTCTGGGAGGCCGGGGCATGTGGATCACTTGAGGTCAGGGGTTTGAGATCAGCCTAGCCAACATGGTGAAACTCTGTCTCTACTAAAAACACAGGCACCTGTAATCCCAGCTACTCAGGAGGCTGAGGCATGAGAATCATGTGAGCCCGGGAGGCGGAGGTTGCAGTGAGCAGAGATTGCACCACTGTACTCCAGCCTGAGCAACAGAGTGAGACAAAGTCTCTTTAAAAAAGGGGGGAGGGGGACAGTGGCTTCTTCTGCTTTTGTTGGTAACCCCCACCCTTCTTCCTCCTGTCACTTCCCTGTCCTCACACACAGCACCTACTTCCTGAGCCATCATGAGGCCCGCCAGGCTCAGGGACCCAGGCCATGGCTCAGATTGCCCACACCTATTGTGTAGCTCTGTTTTAGGCAGCCAATATTAATTTCAACAGGTGTTTTGAAACAGTCACAACTATATTTTTTTTTTAACTAGAATTATTACAAAGTCTGAAAAAAAAATCAGGCATTGCAGTTCTTTTTCAGCGAAGGTAGCTTTAAAGTCAGAAAATCCAGTTTCACATCAACGTTTCTAGGCCATATTAATTTATTAAGGAAGCTCACGTCAACTCTAACAGACCTAAAGCAGGGCTGTCTCAGAAGCGGGCAACATGACCGTGCATGCGCTCTCCTGGCCGGCTTGTTCATGCCAGGGTATTGTCCTTTCTTCTTGGTTATTAAAAGCTGGCCTGGGGCTGTTGTTGTCTCGCTCAGCTGAAAAACATTCGGCTCTCTTGCCGACTCTCAAAATAAAGGCTCAGAGCGGTGCCCAATGGACCAGAACCATTCTTTTGTGTCTATTTACTGTACTTCAACTTGGGTTTCCTTATCTTAAGAGCAAGAGTTGTACTCAACAAATAAACCTCCCCAGTTCCAAAGCTGGTAAATAGCTTTTGTCAGGCCTGCACTGAACCTCTGAAAAGCAATCTGCTGGTGGGAGCTGACAGCTAAGCCATGCGTCTTTTGACCTTCTCCTTACCTAGGCAGAGAAAATTTTCACTCATCCATGAGAATGTTCTTTACATTTTTCTGGGGATCAGCAAGGTGACAGGTGGTTTGCAAAACCCAACATGATTATTATTTTTCTAAATCATAGTAGTTCCAGCTGCAGCTTTCTTCCCCCCGATATTCACATGGATTTCTGTTTAACCAAACCTCCCACTTGCACAAGCTAATAAAAGTGTCATGCAGATTGTTGCAAAGAACTATTGTTATTTACAAGTCCACGTTTTCTGTGAAATCAAAACATAATAAAGTCGATTTTCAGTGTTAACTTTGTTATTTTAAACTCATGGTAGTCTTGCCAAAACCTCTAGTGAAAAGATGTCCCTGCAGGTTATGGGAACGATTCCCTTGTCTTTTCTCAGGACCATACTTCAAACAACTCAATTGAGAGACATCTTTCAAGTTTGTAAAGATGTTCAGGGAACGCAATTGACTTGCATCACTGACAGCTATTCTTTTGAGTTGATGGGTAAGACTTATGTTAAAAATGGAGAAATTATGCCACATTTTACCCTGTGTGTTCCTGTGTGCACCAATCTAAGTGCTTGCCCTCTCTCGATGTTAGCATGTTTTGTCGGTGTTCATAGATCCGGTGTCTTTCCCCAGCAGCTAACTCACTCCATCAACTTCTCAAATTATTGAGTTCCCTGTAAGTGCTGACTCTGGGCTGAAATGGCATTTTCTCTGCTTGATCAGAAATATGCAGCATCCCTTGCCTGGTTACTGAGATCTGAGCATCCTGAGTTTATGGGCTATTTCCATCAAGCAGTAAAAGCTCAGAAAATGGGAATAAACTCTCCTCTAGAAAAGGATGGCCACCCTCCCCACTTTTTCCTCCTGGATGAGCTATGTTTTGGGGTGACCTGGCTAATCAAGGCACTGGTTTTGCATTTCAAGCACCGCACTGTAGCCCTGTGGTTACACTGCACCCTATCCCTCTAGGATTCCACCTACCCATCTAAAAACTCTCACACCTACTTGGATGATCTAAAAAAGAGGGAGCAGCTGGTGTGGTGGCTCATGGCTATAACTCTAGCACTTTGGGAGACCAAAGCAGGAGGGTCATTTAAGGTCAGGAGTTTAAGACCAGCCTGAGCAAAGTAGCAAGATCCCTCTCTCTACAAAAAAAAAAAAAAAAAAGCTGGACGTGATTGCAGACACCTATATTTCTAGCTATTTGGGAGGCTCAGGTAGGAGGATAACTTGAGCCCAGGGGTTCAAGGCTATAGAGAGCTATAATGGTGTCCCAAGCCTGGACAATATAGCAAGACCCTATATCTTGAAAAATTAAAATAAAAAGAGGCGGTGTTGATTCATGTGTCTAGGTATGTTTTTCAAAGGATACCTCCCCCCAGTATTTTTGCTCTGAAATTGTCAATGAAATTTTCCAATTTTCCAACTTTTTCTGTGAGAGGGCTGTCCTATATATTGTAGGATGTTTGGAAGCATCCCTAGTCTCTACCCACCCACTATATGAAATTGTTCTCAGTTGAGAACCACTGGTCTAACACTTTGGGTTAAGCCCTCTATTAAAATACAAGCCACTTTCAGTTAGGAACACCTCATTGGGAACATTAGTTGAATAGGATTGCTTCTCAGTATTAACGTATCAGACTTGCTAGGAAGGAATCTTTAGGAAAAGGGGCAGTTGTGAAACCCCTCAGCATCATGAGGCAGAATGAGAAAGGCTAAGACTTGACTGGAAGTTCCCGGAGGCCCGCACTGTGTGTCTCTGGAGTCTGTGCAAGTGTGAGGCTCCTGGGTTTCTAGGATGGGTATTAACTGAGGGGAATCAGACAAACGACAGAAGAATAACAAAGAGAAACCGTAATGTGGTTTTAGAAGCTGGAGGCAGAGCTCTGAGGAATTCTTCAGTTTCACAATACTCTCAGTGGGAAAAACAAAAACAGAAAACCCCAAATCCCCAAGACATGTATGCCTGGGAAGGTGGAGGAGTGAGAACATCAGACCTCTGCAACAAACAATTGAACACTGTTGAGTTTCTCCAGGCAGTCAGCAGGGAGAGTAATAATAAGGAGGGGATCCTGCAAAACAAAGAAAGTCTGGGTTTCAAGTGAAGAGAGAATTTCAAGTGTAAGATCAGGACGGATCTCATTTGCAGGTTATTCATCAAAACCCCCCTCCTCACTGCCAGTCACCCCACCACAGGTACCACAGGTACAGGTACCCTTGGCATGGTCCAGCTGGTATTTTAGCAGAGAACAAAGTGAAATATTGCCTAATGTGTGCCAGTAAAGGATGGGAAAGGGGCGCATGCTGGAGGTAAAATGAAGTTGAGTACAGGAAAAAAACCAGTCTGGGTGGTGAACAAGAAGGGTAACCCTGGGCCAGGCGCGGTGGCTCCCACCTATAAAATCCCAGCACTTTGGGAAGCCAAGGCAGGAGGATCACTTGATGTCAGAAGTTCAAGACCATCCTGGCCAACATGGTGAGACCCCATCTCTACTAAAAGTACAAAAATTAACCAGATGTGATGGCACATGCCTGTAATCCCAGCTATTCAGGAGGCTGAGACAGAAGAATCACTTGAATCCAGGAGGCGGAGGCTACAGTGAGCCAAGATCCCACCACTGCACTCTTGGCCTGGGCAACCGAGGGAGACTCTGCCTCAAAAAAAAGAAGGGTAACCCCTGCTGGCTAGAGAATTTAGGGCAGATAACAACTGGTGGACAGACGTAATCAGAAAGCCTGTCTTTGCCTTGACAAGTTTTCATGAGCCAAACTGAATTTATGTTTTATGCTGCCCAACGAAGTACCGATCAGACGAGAACCACTTGGATGAACAAATAGCTCGTGATCCGTTCCTTCATGGTATTATCTAGTTCTAGATAAGAGCATGATTCAAATCTGATCAACACGATCAATTTAACATGTAGACTATTTTTGGATACTTAACTTGATTTTGTAATTTCTGGGTAGTGACTGACCCTGTGAAAGCCCCTGTAATTGAATCACAGGCCCTGGATTTCCCCAGGCAGTTTACCCAGTCCTCTTTTAATAGCATTGTAGGCTTTCCTAAGTTCCACAGACAAGACGAATCACATTACTGCCCGTAAACCCAGCTCAAATAATTAAATGACGAGGATGCATCCAGGATTCACTCAGCTGGACTGCTCACACTGGTGACTTCAGCAGAGGCTGGGGAGCACTGCAAACCCATCTGTAAATGTTTAGGTGCTTCAAGTTACAGGTGGAGGTTGCCCACCAGTCGAAGAGAGAGAAGGAAATATAGAAAACAAAATCTGAGTCGGCGTCTCCAAAATCTACCCACCCATATAATCTTTGGCATCTGCCCCGGGTCATTATTTTCCAATAGTAATGAAGGCTTCATGAAAGGCCTTGAACCCTGAATTGTCATTTTGGAATTGTGCTTAATCAAGACAAATATTCCCAGCCTAAGAGTACGACTTGAAGGAGAAGGGAGTATGGGTTTAATTTTCCTATATATTGCTGTAACTATAAACAATGCCTTATCTTCTCAGCAACTCTCATGAAATAATAAGCACTTGTGTTTTTAAAAGTATTTACACCAGCCCTTGGAGATTTTATTAGAATCATGATTCACATATGAGAAATTTTCCTCTTCTACAGGATTTAGTAACTTGAGTAAGAATTACTCAGTAGACTGTCTATACAGACAAATGAATTTGAATGCTTCCTCTGGCTATTAACCATTCATTGGCAAATTTCTTTTAATTTTTCTGAACCAATGGAATGACTAAGTCAAGATGATTCCTGTGGTCTGCATATTGTAGACAGATGATTAAATAGTTCCTGAAAATTATTATTGTTCTGTCATATGGATATGGGCCTTCAACAGAGCAGTGAGATTACATGACACTTTAGGATCCGGAGAGCAAAAATTCCCAGCATCACAGAATGTCATCTTTGGAAGGAACTTTGCAGACATTTATTCCAACCTCTGGATGTTATTCATGGGAAAACAAAAGAAACTTCATGGTTCGAACTGTGATATGAGCAAGATACTCTGAATCATCTTCAGGGAAGGACAGTTATTATTCATTCAGTATGGCTGTACTGAGCATCTCCTGTGAGTCAACCACTGTGCTACATCCTGGAAACGCAAGCGTGATTAAGACAGACATACCCTTGCTCAGAGCCTTCTGGAAGGACTAGCACCAAACACTTTCCTTTTTACTTGACAAGCGCTATGTAAAGTATTTGGATTGGATTTGGTGCTTAGAACCACCCTTAAATATAGATTTGATTATCCCCATTTTTGAGATGAGGCAAGTTTCAGATATGGTAATTTGCTCCAGCTCATAAAAGGCTTGTAAGAGGCACAGACTGGACTCAAGTATTTGTCTTCTAACTCTCACTCCAGTGTCCTTTCTGGTACACCAGAACTTTCTGTGATAGAACTCAATGAGTATTTGTCCAACTGGCTATTGAAAATGACCAGTTCAATGATCATATTCTCTAAACAAAAATGAGGATTCATGGATGGCCAAAATATTTCTATGACTTGTATTTAATTTATGTGAAATTTAGATAGCAAATCATATGTAGGTACACATTGAACAAAACTCTACCAGAAAGTGACTTTGGATTATACACAACAGGCACTTTTTTTTTTTTTAATAAAATAGGCCAGGCACTGTGGCTCATGCCCGTAATCCCAACACTTTGGGAGGTAGACATGGATGGATCACTTGAGGTCAGGAGTTCGAGTTCAACCTGGCCAACATGGTGAAACCTCATCTCTACTAAAAATACAAAAATTAGCTGGGCATGGTAGCAGGCACCTATAATCCCAGCTACTAGGGAGGCCAAGGCAAGAGAAGTGCTTGAACCTGGGAGGCAGAGGTTGCTGTGAGCCAAGATGGCACCATTGCCCTCCAGCCTAGTGACAAGCATGAAATTCAGTCTCAAAAAATAAAATAGTTTTTAGATTCTTGCAGAAAACTTGAGATTTCTGGTCATGAGAAATCTGCTTTCTCTGTCATGCAGAGTCAATCCACAGTTGATAATCATTCTAAAATTTATGTATGAACTTAGACAATGGTGTGAATCATATTTTAAGAGTTTTCTCCAAGCCCCTGCCTAATGTTTAATTACTCAGGTTGAATTAACATGTCAATAATTAAAAAAATACTTTTCACAATAATCTTGCCCTCTCATTGAAGAAGGAATAATTTTCTTAGCAACAATATCTAAGAAATAGTTTTTCGGAATTCCATTAGAATGTAATGATGTATTTTAAAATATTTTAAAGACACAAAGTACATATAAATATAATATTGGCATCTTTTAACAATAAGATTTTTGCCTCATTTAATATGAAGTATGGGTGTTCTTTCTCTACATAAAGCAAACTGGGAAGACTTGTACAATACTAGATTACTGGATAATGCTTCTAGAAACAAAAGGTAATCTCTCCCCTTCTGATATGGTTTGGCTGTGTCCCCACCCAAATCTCATCTTGAATTGTAGCTCCCATAATTTCCACATGTTGTGGGAAGGACCCTATGGGAGATAATTGAATCATGGGGGCCATTTCCCCCATTCTGTTCTCATGATTGTAAATAAGTCTCGTGAGAGTTGATGGTTTTATAAGGTTTCCCATGTCACTTGGTTCTCATTCTCTCTTGCCTACCACCGTGAAAGATGTGCCTTTTGCCTTCCATCATGATTGTGAGGTCTCCTCAGCCATGAGGAACTGTAAGTTCATTAAACTTCTTTTTCTTTATAAATTACCCAGTCTCAGGTATGTATTTATCAGCAGTGTGAAAACAGACTAATATACCTTCTAATCTAGAAACAGTCAAGCAGAGGTGAATATAGGTTCCCAGCACTGACCTTCAATTGACTGCTCACTTAGTCCAACCTTGTGATTGGGGTTGTTTCTGATGGTGGCCAAACTAATAAAAGAAAAATCTCTTCAGAAAGTAAGGGAACCAAGGACAAGTCCTCACATGACTACCTGAAGAGTGAAGAGAGAATCTTTGTATAAATAAAATCTTAAACAAGGGGAGAGGGTGGAAAATTTTTATTACAATTATTCTAAAAGTGTATGGAATAGATTAACACTCATGTTTATTCATGATGGGGAAAACACTGTCCCCAGATATGCATTTTAATCTGTGAGAAAGCTGTTAAGAAATGTGAGATCATGAAGAAGGTGGTACTTTAAATAAGTAAATAAAATCTAGGGAGTTTAATCATGCCTAGCATTTGATTCATTCTTTCTTTTAATCCACTTTTATTGTATTTAAATGATTCATTCTTTTGGAGCAATAAATAGAGTGAGACGATGGCCAAAAGAAATTTTTCTATTCCTTGGACATGTAAGCCTTTTTCCTAACAGCAACTATGACAGAATCAGCCCCCTAGGTAGAATATATTAACACTCATGACGGGGAACAACTCATCTCCAAATATCATTTTCCTTTCATTGTCCTCAAACAGTCCCTAAAATTCCCATCCTTATACCTGCTGCCTGGAGTTAAGAATCTATCTTCTGAAATTTTCTTTTAAAATACATGGATGTTATTCAGCCTTGTTTCTTAATTCAGCAATTATTTATTCAACAAATATCTGGCACAACTTACTATCTGCCAAATATTTTTCCTAGTGTTTGGGAAAGAGCATAAAATAAGATAAATGAAATAAATGAGACATAAAAATTTCTGGTAATATGGCAAACCAAATATCTCTGAAAAAAGCCCCCAGCTACAAATACCTAGAAATTTTATAGAAAGCAAAATAAACATATTTTGAAATGTATAAGTGAACTCTCCCAACCTTTGGTCTCAAATACAGGAAAGCTCCAAAGACCAAAATGAAGAGAAAGCTGAAAATTCAAGATCTGGTACCCTGATAGAAGTTTACTAATTTTTCTATCTAGATGTTTGGGTTTTGAAGACCACGCTGGTGCAGGAAATTAGGTTAAAGTCAGCCTCATCAAAGGGCTATGTATTTAATAAAGGAAAAACATGACCACAACCACAGAGAATCAACAAGAAACTCATCTGTGGTAAAATAGAATTATAGTAGAGAAAATGTGTCCTCTGACCATTTACAGCTGACCTTCTCTTCTCACCTTATTCTGATGTTAGAATTTATATAACTTGTACATGCCAGGAATTGTTTAGCCAAGAAATCAACCTTTAAAACTTTCTGGATTGAGCAGATGCAAAGGCAAAACCTCCTTGAAGCTCACATTTTTAACCAGGCTGAAGGGGATTCCCACAGATAAAAATTTCACCAAACCTGAGCTCATTCTTCAAAATTACAAAACACACCACAAAATAAGCCACCATGATCAAGAGTCACAGAACAGACAAACTACACACTTAGACTCCCAAGAATATCACATAATAAAATTATTACAGACATTATATAAATAAATCTGTTTAGAATAAAAGAAAATTAAAAATGAACAATATGAATGCTGATAGGACTCAGATCCAAGATGGCCAAATAGGAACAGCTCTGGAGCACAGTTCCCAGTGAGAACAACACAGAGGGTGAGTGATCACTGCATTTCCAAACAAGTTTTTACTGCCCACAGACCAGGAGATTCCCGGGCTGAGAAGCGGCATGAGTTTTCAAAACGGCTGTTTCAGCCAGTGCAGTAGGTCTCCACACAAAAATTCACACAAATCTCAGCAGATGTTTCAACAGGCACCTAGAATGCCTTGGATACAGAGCCATCCTTTTTTTTTTCAACTGAAAAAAAGGGGGCTGAAACAGGGAGCCAGGTAATCTGGCTCAGGGGGCCCCACCCCCACAAAGACCAGCAATCTGAAATGCTCTGGATTGAGAATTTCGCAGCAAGTGCAGTTGGACCTGGGACAGTCCAGCTCAGTTGGGGGAAGGGAGTCAGCCATTACTGAGGCAGTCCACCACTACTGAGGCAGTCCACCATTACTGAGGCAGTCCATCATTACCAAGGTAGTCCGCCATTACCGAAGCAGTCTGCCATTACTGAGGCACTCCGCCATTACCAAGGCAATCTGCCTTTATTGAGGCAGTCCACCATCACCGAGGTAAACTGCCATTAGCAAGGCAGTTCCAATTGTACCTCTGTAAACAAAACCGCAAGCAAGTTCACACAGTAGCTGGGCAGAGCCCAGGGCAGCTCAGCAATGCCTCTGCTGGCAGACTGTAACTACACTACCTCCTTGCTGGGCAGGGCATCTCTGAAAAAAGGCAGCAGCACATCAGGAACTTATAAATAGAGCCCCACCTTCCCAGGACAGAGCACCTGGGGAAAAAAAGGCTGCAGCGGACTTAAACATACCTTCCCTCCCAGCAACTCTAGATGGAACAGAGCTCCCAACTCAGTACGTGAGCTCCTATAAGGGACAACCGTCTCCTCAAGCAGCTTCCCGACCCCTGTACCTCCAAAGAGACAACTCATAAAGGAGAGCTCAGCTGACATCTGGTGGGTACCCTTCTGGGTCAAAGATAACAGAAGAAGAAACTGGCAGCAACCCTTACTGTTCTGCAGCTGCCACAGGTGATCCCCAGGCAAGCAGAGTCTGGAGTGGACCTCCAGCAGTCCTGCAGCAGAGGGGCCTGTCAAAAGGAAAACCAAAAAACAGAAAGAAACGACTTCAACATCAACAAAAAGGATGTCCACTCAGAGACCCCATATGAAAGTCACCAACTACAAAGACCACAGGTAGATAAATCGTTGAAGATGGGAAGAAACCAGCCCAAAAAGGATAAAAACACCAAAAACCAGAATACCTCTCCTCCTAGGGATCACAACTCCTCACCAGCAAGGGAACAAAGTTGGATGAAGGATAAGTCTGATGAATTGACAGAAACAGGCTTCACAAGGTAGTTAATAACAAACTTCTCTGAGCTAAAAAAACATGTTCTAGAAATAAAGAACCTTGAGAAAAGGGTAGACAAAATGCTAATGAGAATAAACAGCTTAGAGAAGAAAATAAATGACTTGATGGAGCTGAAACACAACACAAGAACTTCATAAAGCATACACAAGTTTCAATAGCTGAAATGACCAAGCAGAAGAAACGCTATCAGAGATTGAAGATCAACTCAATGAAATAAAATGAGAAGGCAAGATTAGAGAAAAGAGAGTGAAAATAAATGAACAAAGCCTCCAAGAAATATGGGATTATGTGAAAAGACCGAATCTATGTTTGATAGATATACCTGAATGTGACAGAGAGAATGAATCCAAGCTAGAAAACACTCTTCAGGATATTATCCAGGAGAATGTCCCCAACCTAAAAAGGCAGGCCAACATTCAAGTCCAGGAAATACAAAGAACACCACAAAGATATTTCTCAACAAGAGCAACCCCAAGGCACATAATTGTCAAATTCACCAGGGTTGAAATGAAGGAAAAAATGCTAAGGGCCGCCAGAGAGAAAGGTCAGGTTACCCACAAAGGGAAGCAGTTCAGACTCACAGTTGATCTCTCGGCAGAAACCCTACAAACCAAAATAGAGTGAGAGAGTGGGGACCAATATTCAACACCCATAAAGAAAAGAACTTTCAACCTAGAATTTCATATCTAGCCAAACTAAGCTTCATAAGCAAAGGAGAAATAAAATTCTTTATGAACAAGCAATTGCTGAGAGATTTTGTCACCACCAGGCCTGCCTTATAAGACCTCCTGAAAGAAGCACTAACCATAGAAAGGAAAAACCATACCAGCCACTCCAAAAATGTACCAAATAGTAAAGACCATCAACATAATGAAGTAACTGCAACTAATGGGCAAAACAACCATATAGCATCAAAATGGCAGGATCAAATTCACACATAACAATATTAGCCTTAAATGTAAATGGGCTTAATGCCTCAATCAAAAGACACAGACTGGCAAATTGTATAAAAAGTCAAAAACCATCAGTGTGCTGTATCCAGGAAACCCATATCCCATGCAAGGACACACATAGGCTCAAAATAAAGGGATGGAGGAAGATTTACCAAGCAAATGGAGAGCAAAAAAAAATCAGGAGTTGCAATCCTAGTCTCTAATAAAATAGACTTTAAACCAACAAAGATCAAGAGAGACAAAGAAGGGCATTATATAATGGTAAAAGGATCAATGCAACAAGGAGAGCTAACGATCCTAAATATATACGCACCCAATACAGGAGTATCCAGATACATAAAGCAAGTTCTTAATGACCTACAAAGAGACTTAGACTCCCACATAATAATGGTGGGAGACTTTCATACTCACTGTCAATATTAGACGAATCAACATGACAGAAAATTAACAAGAATATCCCGGACTTGAACTCGGATCTGGACCAAGCAAACCTAATGGACATCTACAGAACTCTCCACCCCAAATCCACAGAATATGCATTCTTCCCAGCACCATATCACACCTACTCTAAAATTGACCACATGATTGGAAGTAAATCACTCCTCAGCAAATGCAAAAGAACAGAAATCATAACAAACAGCCTCTCAGACCACAGTGTAATCAAATTAGAGCTCAGGATTAAGAAACTAACTCAGAACTGCACAACTTCATGGAAACTGAACAACTGGCTCTTGAATGTTGACTGAATAAACTATTCCAAACAATCCAAGATGAATCAACCTTCCCAAATTTGATCCTGCCATTTTGATGCTATCTGGTTGTTTTGCCCATTAGTTGCAGAAGGCAGAAATAAAGATGTTCTTCAAAATCAATGAGAACAAATACACAACATACCAGAATCTCTGGGACACATTTAAAGCAGTGTCTAGAGGGAAATTTATGGCAAAAATGCCCACATGAGAAGCAAGGAAAGATCTAAAATCCACCCCCATCATCAAAATTGAAAGAGCTAGAGGGGCAAGATTAAAAAAAAAATTCAAAAGCTAGCAGAAGACAAGAAGTAACTAAGATCAGAGCATAATTCAAGGGGACAGAGACACAAAAAACCCTTCAAAAAATTAATAAATCCAGGAGCTGGTTTTTTGAAAAGATCAACGCAATAGACAGACCGCCAGCCAGATTAATAAAAAAGAAAAGACAGAAGAATCAAACAGATGGAATAAAAACTGATAAAGGTGATATCACCACCAATTGCACAGAAATACAAACTACCATCAGAGTTACGACAAACAACTCTATGCACACAAACCAGTAAACCTGGAAGAAATGGATAAATTCCTGGACACTAGCACTCTTGCAAGCCTAAACCAGGAAGAAGTTGAAACCCTGAATAGACCATTAACAAGGGCTGAAGTTGAGGCAGCAATTAATAGCCTACCAACCAAAAAAAGCCCAGGTCCAGATGGGTTAATAGCATAATTCTACCAGACATACAAAGAGGAGCCAGTACCACTCCTTCTGAAACTATTCCAAACAATCCAAGATGAAGGAATCCTTCCCAAATCATTTTATGAGACCAACATCATCCTGATACAAAAACCCGGCAGAGACTCAACAAAAAAGGAAAACTTCAGGCCAATATCCACGATGAACATAGATGCAAAAATCTTTAATAAAATACTGGCCAACCGATTGCAACAGCACGTCAAAAAGCTTATCCACCACGATCAAGTAGGCTTCATCCCAGGGATGTAAGGCTGGTCCAACATATGCAAGTCTATAAACGTAATCCACCATATAAACAGAACCAAAACCAAAAACCACATGATTATCTCAATTGATGCAGAGAAGGCCTTCGAGAAAATTCAACAGCCTTTATGCTAAAAACTCTCAATAAACTAGGTATCAAAGGAACGTTATCTCAAAGTAGTAAAAGCTATTTATGACACACCCACAGCCAATATCATACTGAATGGGCAAAAACTGGAAGCATTCCCTTTGAATTCTGGCACTAGACAAGGGTGCCCTCTCTCACCACTCCTATTCAATATAGTATTGCAAGTTCTAGCCAGAGCAATCAAGCAAGAAAAAGAAATGAAGGGTATTCAATTAGGAAAGAAGGAAGTCAAATTGTCCCTATTTGCAGATGACATGATTGTATATTCAGAAGACCCCATTGTCTCAGTCCAAAATCTCCTGAAACTGATAGGCAACTTCAGCAAAGTCTCAGGATACAAAATCAATGTGCAGAAATCACAAGCATTCCTGTACACCAATAATAGACTAAAAGAGAGCCAAATCAAGAGTGAACTCCCATTCACAATTGCTACAAAGAGAATAAAATACATAGGAATACAATTAACAAAGGATATAAAGGACCTCTTCAAGAGCTACAAACCACTGCTCAAGGAAATAAGAGAGAACACAAAAAGATAGAAAAACATGCCATGCTCATGGTTAGGAAGAATCAATATTATGAAAATGTACACTGCCCAAAGTAATTTATAGATTCAATGCTATCCCCATCAAGCTACCTATGACCCTCTTCACGGAACTGGAAAAAACCACCTTAAACTTCATATGGAAACAAAAGAAAGCCCACATAGCCAAGAAAATCCTAAGCAAAAACATCAAAGCTGGAGACATCACACTAACGGACTTCAAACTATACTACAAGGCTACAGTAATCAAAACAGCATGGTACTGGTATCAAAACAGGGATATAAACCAATGGAACAGAACAGAGGCCTTAGAGGCAATACCCTACTTCTACAACTATCTGATCTTTGACCAACCTGACAAAAACAAGCAATGGGGAAAGGATTCCCTGTTTAATAAATGGTGTTGGGATAACTGGTTAGCCATATGCAGAAAACAGAAACTGGACACCTTCCTGACACATTACATTAAAATTAACTCCAGATGAATTAAAGACTTAAACATAAGACCTAACACGAAGAAAACCCTAGAAGAAATCCTAGGCAAAACCATTCAGGACATAGGCATTGGCAAGGACTTCATGACTAAAACACCAAAAGCATTGGCAACAAAAGCCAAAATAGACAAATGGGATCTAATTAAACCCCAGAGCTTCTGTACAGCAAAAGAAACAATCATTAGAGTGAACTGGCAACCAACAGATTGGGATAAAAATGTTGCAGGTTACCCATCTGACAAAGGGCTAATATCCAGAATCTACAAAGAACTAAAGCAGATTTACGGGAAAAAAAAAAACCAAACCATTCAAAAGTAGGTGAAGGACATGAACAGACACTTTTCAAAAAGAGACATATATGAGGCCAACAAACATATGAAAAAATGCTCATCATCACTTGCCATTAGAGAAATGCAAATCAAAACCACATTGAGATACCATCTCACACCAGTTAGAATGGTGATTGTTAAAAAATCTGGAGACAACAGATGCTGGAGAAGATGTAGAGAAATAGGAACACTTTTACACTGTTGGTGGGAGTGCAAATTAGTTCAATCATTGTGGAAGACAGTGTGGCAATTCCTCAAGGACCTAGAAATAGAAATTCCATTTGACCTAACAATCCCATTACTGGGTATATATCCAAAGGATTATAAATTGTTCTATTATAAAGACACATGCACATACATATATGTTCATTGCAGCACTGTTTACAATAGCAAAGACCTGGAACCAACCCAAATGCCAATCGATGATAGACTGGACAAGGAAAATGTGGCACATATACACCATGGAATACTATGCAGCCATTAAAAATGATGAGTTCATGTCCTTTGTAGGGAGCTGGATGAATCTGGAAACCATAATTCTCAGAAAACTGACACAAGAACAGAAAATCAAACACTGCATGTTATCACTCACAGGCTGGTGTTGAACATGAGAACACATGGACACAGGGAGAGGGGCATCACACACTGGGGTCTGTCGGGGGGAAATAGGGAAGGGACAGCAGAGGGTGGGGAATTGGGGAGAGATAGCATGGGGAGAAATGCCAGATATAGGTGACAGGGGGATATAGGCAGCCAATCACATTGCCAGGTATGTACCTATGCAACAATCCTGCATGATATGCACATGTACCCCAGAACTTAAAGTACGATAAAAAATATATTTTAAAAAATGAACAATAATAAGGTATATAATACTTGAAAAAAAATTAAGCTAAAAGATATTTGAAAAAGAACACCCAGGGCCAGGTGTGGTGGCTCACACCTGTAATCTCAGCACTTTGGGAAGCTGAGGTGGGCAGATTGCTTGAGCTCAAGAGTTCAAGACCAACCCGGGAAATATGGTGAAACTTTTTTTTCTATAAAAAAGTAGAAAATCAGCCAGGTGTTTTGGCATGCACCTGTAGCCCCAGATCCTTGCAGGGGCTGAGGCAGAAGGATTGCTTGAGCCCCAGAGGTTCAGGCTGCAGTGAGCTATGTTTGCACTACTACACTGCAGCCTGGGTGACAGAGCAAGACCCTGAAAAAAAAGGAAGGAAGGAAAGAAGGAAAGAAGGAAGGAAGGAAGGAAGGGAGGGAGGGAGGGAGGAAGGGAGGGAGGGAGGGAGGGAGAGAGGGAAGGAAACACCCAGAAATTTAAAATATAGCCACTGATATGAAAAACTCTGTGATTTTCTGCATGTGGCCACAACAGAGGAAACACAGTTAAAGTCTCCTCCTATTTCTGTCATGTCTTAGTCAATGTCCCAAAGAGCCCAAGGAACTGCAGAAGCTCTTCATTAAAATAATCATAAGAGGTGGAAGAGCCATTTTCATTAATGGAAAATGCTCACAGATTGTGTGGTGATAAAATATTCACAAACTAGGCACTCTAGAATCTTTCGGGTTGTCATATATGCCGCTGTGGTGCAAGCAGATTCAGTCATGAATAGAAATCCACACAAGGCAGAAGAGTTGTGAAATCCAAGAGGGATATTTTTAAAAAAATTTTAGCAAAGACCAGGTGCCAGTTACCTATGAAAAGATCTTTGTGGCACTAAGGAAGACACTGAAGAACAACATATAAGAGATTATTTTGAGCAGTATAGGAAGATTGAAGTGAAATCATTACTGACTGGGGGAGTGATGAGAAGAGAGTCTGCTTCTATAAACTTTAGTGACCATAAGTTCATGGATAAGATTGTCATTCAGAAACAACATACTGTGAATGGTCATAACCATGAATTAGGGAAATTCGTGGCTAAACAAGAGATTCTAAGTGCCTTATCTAAGTCAAAGTTGTTCTGAAAACTTTGGCAGTAGTTGTAGAGGTTAATTTAGAGAGAATGGCAACTTTAAGTATGGAGGAAACTACAATGGTTGTCACAACTTTGGTGGCAGCCATGATGGTGGTAGATATGATGGCAGTGGGGATAGTTATCATGGCGTTGGCAATGATGGAAGCAATTTTGGAAGTGGTAGAAGCTACAGTGGGCAATTGCAATTACGATAATCTTCAAGTTCTGGAACAAAAAAGGAAGGAGACTATGGAGCAGAAGCTCTAGTTCTTATACTGGAAGAATCAATACTTTGCCAAACCACAAAACCAAGGTTTATGGTTGTTTTAGCATCAGCAAAAGCTATAGCAGTGGCAGAAGATTTTAATTACTGCCAAGAAAAAATGCTTAGCAAAAGAGGAAAGCCTAAGAAATAACAGAAAAGCTATCAGTTACAACAAGTTTATGAAGTCAGCCAACTGCAGTGGCAGGATCTACATGCTACAGGAAGAGATGTTTTAGAGCATACTCCTCTGAGGAAAAAATCATAAGAATAGTATTTGTGACTAACTCTATAACAGGTATTTTAGTTTTTGTTCTGTGGAAAGTGTGAGGCATTAAAACAAAAGTTTTATAATATAGTTATTTTTTGTACACATGTTGATTGCTAAATGTAAGAGTCTGATCTTGATGTTGATTAAATATGTATTTTTTTAAAAAATTCAGTAGATTTTTTCTGCTGAGCAGAAAAAAATAGATTCAGCTAAAGAAAAAGTTAATGACGTAGGAGATAGATCTAAAGAAATTACCCAGGATGTTATCGAAGATATAAAGCAAGAAAAAATACAAAAGGGATTAAGAGACATGGAAGATTGAATGAATAGGCTCCTCATATACTTATATTAGAAGTTCCAGAAAGAAAGGAGAGAGAAAAAGGGGGAAATGAGTGTTTTCCAGAATGTATGAAATATATAAACCCTGTTTCAAGAAGCATAACTAGAAGGTAGAATTAACAAAATAAATCTATAACAAACCATATTGCTGAGACACTGTAGAGAGTAGAAGAAAACGAGAAGATACAAAAAGTTACTAGAGAGAAAAGTAAAGTTGTCTAAAAAAGAACAATAATCAGACGAATAGCAGACGTTTTCAAAGCATTGATAAAAAGCAGAAGGCAATGGAATCATTTTCAAAACCTTGAAAGAAATAAATGTCAATCTGTAGCTTTATATCCAGCTGAATTATCATTAAAGAGCAAGGACAAAATAAAGATATTTTGAGACAAAAGTCTACCAATAGCATACTCTATCTAGGAACTTTGGGAAAAAGGAAATATATTCCAAAAGGAAGAACTGAGATACAAGAAGATATGATGAACAAAGAAATGTGTATTTGTGCAGTTAAATGTAGACAACAGTGAATATTTAGAAATAATGAGTAGTTACTAATGTTGGGTAATAAAACAAAGTGAAACAAAGTATTGGCAACAATATCAAGACAGAAAGGGAGTGATCAATTTTAAACAATTTAACTTAATTGTTTACAAGGGAAGAAGTACTGATAAACTTTAGACATTGTTAAATAAGCATGCTAAAAATTTAAAGATGGCCAGGCGTGGTGGCTCACGCCTGTAATCCCAGCACTTTGGGAGACCAAGGAGGGTGAATCACGAGGTCAGGAGTTTGATATCAGCCTGAACAACATGGTGAAACCTCATCTCCACTAAAAATACAAAAATTAGCTGGGTATAGTGGCACAAGTCTGTAATTCCAGCTACTTGGGAAGCTGAGGCAGGAGAATTGCCTGAACCTGGGAGGTGGAGGTTGCAGTGAGCCAAGATTGTGCCACTGCACTCCAGCCTAGGCAGCAGAGTGAGACTTCGTCTCAAAAAAAAAAAAAAAAAAAAAAAAAAAAATTAAAGATAACCAGTATAACAAAAAATGAAAAAAATTAAAGATAACCAGTATAACAAAAAATGAATAATGTCTCATCTCATAGAAAGATGAACACAATTTTTACACCTCTTCACTCAACCTAAAAGAAGGAGAGTGAATTTGTAGGTATGGATGTGGGAAGAACTTACTGAAAGCGGGGAAACTGGTTAGGGTAGGAGAAACTCATAGGACAAACAAAAACACTTAGGAATAAACAATAATCCCTGTGCAGAACTATTAAGAAAGAAACCTACAAAACTCTAGTAATGAAAATGAGATGCTTTGAATGAATGGAAAGACTACAACAGACCTAATATTATAAAATGTCAATGTTTCACTCAAATTAATCTAATCCATACAGCTACAGTTCCTGTAACACACATTAGCCAAGGATGATCAGGAATATTTCCTTCAGGCAGGCTCCCTCTCGTCCTCCCTTTCCCTACACCAGTTTCTCTTCTCACTTCTCACTTTGGATTCAACGATAACGTACCCAGGCATACAGCAAGTATTCAATACATTTATATGCTTTTTAAAATAAATGAATTAGTAAACAAAAGGCTTAATTGTTTTTCAAGTAATTCTGATGTACACTTTCAAAATAATTCTCATCAAGCCTGGTATAAATTCATATCATAAAGGTAGTACCCAGCTTTGAATCTCTCATAAGTATGCAAACCAACCTCTTGCCAAGATTGTTTTATAAACTGGTTACAATTGGAAAATCATCGTAGGTTTTCTGAGAGCCACGAACAGATTATAGTATTGACTTCTTAGTGTTAATCTAATAAAAAAATAACCTGAAACAATTAAAATACAAGAATAGGAGAGCATTAACTATGCTTACTACTTTCAAAACACTTGTTAAAGTCAAGAAAACTCCGATTTTATGTAGTAACCAATAGCCTGCTATTTATCATGTGGCTCAGAAAGTGTCTTTAATGAAGTCCTTCGGTGTATATATAAAGACCCGTCCATGAAAGCATCAGAAACTCACACTCTGATTTCCTGTAGGTTATTAAAGATCCCAAAAGCCTAATGATCCCTAAGAGCTGGTTGTCTTAAAACATATTATCATATTACTAGAATTTTCTTTCCCCATGCTCTGTCCCTACTCCCGTTACATATGACTAGCTAGAACTTAAAAGCTACTGTAACTGGCATAACTCTCTTTACCAGGTTTACACATTTTCCTCCAATTTATTTCTTGTACGTCCACATATCATAATTAGTAGAAATCCAAGATCTCTCTCTTGAGGCTCCCATTGTGAACTGTCCAAGAATCCCCAGGGCTTATTGAATCTAAATGGGTTAGTATTCCCAAGCAGTCTAATGGAAAGCCCCTTCAGCCTACCAGCATTACTGCTTCTGTTACTTACATAGGATCCCATCATTGAACACCAGCCCTGCAGAGTTGCAAGGGCTCTAGCTCAAACATCAGGTATACTCTTGCCAGTGCAGATCCCTGAATATCTCAAAGCTAACACTTGGGTCCCAAGGGTATAGCTCTTTTATTTTTCACTCACACATTCAGTCATTGTTCTCAGAATGACAATATGTCTTGATGGGTAGATCCAGGGTTTCCTCAGCCTCACTTACATGTTTTGCTAAGACTTCTCCTTCCCAAAGAACCTCCATGCTTTTATGTTGAATGGGAATCACGAGCAGACTCTCTCATAATAAATTCCCCTTTGGGGACCTTGAAGTCCTTTCATGCCAGCAGATATTTTTTAGGGCCACAGTCTTAAAAACAGATTTCTCTAATTCAATTCTCAGAAAGATGAGGGTGGAGTCTCACACTCATTCCGTACTATAAGCCTCCAAGGATCTTTTTGCAAACTGATAAACCACAGGAATTTCTCAAAGATTCTGCTACATCCTCATCCTAGGGTAAGGAGAGTTTAGTAGTGTTCTTATATTAGCACAACTAAGTCTTCGTACACAAATGACTCCTTTCACAATGAGATTCTGCTCTGGACTGATTTCTGTCTTCATTTTATACCTAGTATCTACAGTACACAGACTCACTAGCTTAAAATCCTCCCATTCCTTCAGGTAAGATGGAGTAGCCTGGAGAAGGCCAATCCTCCCACTGTGAAAATTAGAAAAACAATTTTCAAAAACTTATTTTTTAAAGACATTGGAAAGTTGTAGAAACAACTCAAGCAACTCAAGGACAAGAAACACTAAATTTCCCTGGAAATTCAGTTTAGTCTTCTTGGGTAGACTTCCTGCTGGCCATTTTCTCCTCTGGTTGCCAGTTCTAGGCACAAGTTGAGGTTTGGGCCAAGCAGAGAGTGAAACCAGCAGTCTCACTTTAAGTTTCTATTCTTTCCTCTGCATAACCTACCACAAGGATCACAAGATGTGAGTCTGGTGTTTAATTACATCATACTAAGAATGAGGGGTGATTAGAAGCCATTGACAAGAGGAGTGGTGTACACACACAGACACATACACACATACACAGAGTTTACCCTAAGGACAAAATGATATAGATTGGTGACGCTAATTTAAGGGTGGGGTGGGAGTGTAGGAAAAGTGGGAGGAGGCAGGGATGTAAATACAATCTTCACGCTCCAAAATGCTGGCACCAGGCTCCATAATGTCAAAGCCAATGCTTCAGTAAGAGGATTTCAGCCTATCTGGATGAGCCTGGGGTTGCAGGTACAGTAGTCCTCACTTATGCTTAGGTGATACGTTCCAAGACCCCCAGTGGATGTCTGAAACCGCGGGCAGTACTAAACCCTATCTACACTATATTTTTTCCTATACAGACACACCCATAATAAAGTTTATAAATTAGGCAAACTAAAAGATTAAGAATAATAATGAAATAGAAAAATTAAAACAATATATGGTAATAACTGTTACGTAAATATGGTCTTTCTCTCTCAAAACATCTTATTGTACTGCCCTCACCTATTCTGGAGCCACAGTTGACTGTAAGTAGCTAAAACTATGGAAAGAGAAATCACAGATAGGATGCGTAAATCAAAAATAAAATTGTAAGTCCCACAACCATCTGAATAGAATCATTGGCTCAGCAAAGGGCACTCCAGAGTTAACCTGGAAAACTAATTCAGGCCATGATGGGACAATGGGGTCAGACATGCCTTGTTATAACCTCCTTCCTTTTGGAATTACTGATAGAACAGACTCTTTTAAGTCTGACTTTAAAAAACAAACAAACATACAAACAAAAAAACATCTACAGTCTATTCTTTCTGAAGCCTGTCACCTGGAGAACTCGCCTGCCTGATAAAACCCTGGCCTCCACAATTCCTGATCTTAGCCTAGTCATTCCTTTCTATGAATTCTAAGTCTCCAGATAATAACTCTTTCAACAAAGTGCCAGTCATAAAATCTTTGAATCTCCCTGTGACCTGAAAGCCCCCACGTCCAGTTGTCTCTCCTTTCCAGACTGAACCAATGTACATTTTACATATACTGACTGATGTCTTGTGTCTCCTTAAAATGTATAAAGCTAAGTTGTGGCCGAAACTCCTTGGGCACATGCTCTCAGGATCTCCTGAGGGCTGTCACCAGCCATTGGTCACTCATATTTGCCTGAGAATAAATTTCTTCAAATATTTTATAAGATTTTACTCTTTTCATTGACAGGGGACTACTGTGTGCCAAACATGAAGATGTCCTTAGGTATGTGGCATGTGTACTGGGGAATTAGCCCCTTCTCTGTCTTACTGACTTTCAATCTACCACCTAATGTGAGTGCTGTCCAGCAAGAAGGTCTTGATGACCTTTAACACAAATACAACACTCGTAGCATTTAAGAGACAGAGAGAAGGGGTTGGGGGAGGTATGAGTAAAAATGTGAGCCAGTGAGGCCATTACCTCAATGAGCAGGCCTCCCTGAGTGAGAATGGACTGAAAACTTGGATCTGTGCTTCCCTCTGTTACTGTCCAGCCTCTGGGCACAATCTGTCTCTCACTCGAGCTCCTCAGCCTTCTACGTATGAATTTTGTATTTAGAGATATTGTTGTTAGATACAAATGGCCCTTTTAAACACCAACCAACCATCCCTTCAGGGCACGGGGAAGAATAAGCAATGTCTTTTAACACTAGAAGAAAAACTAGTTTGAACTGTGGGAGCAGAACTACACTGTCTTCAGATCTTCACCAGGGAATTTCAAGGATGGTCTGGATTACACTTTAGTACATGCCCTCTGGGTAAACTGGGTCTCAACTTGGCTTGGACCACCCAAACATAATGTGCTGCCTCTCTAAGAACTACAGCCACGTGCATCACCTATTCCTCTCAGAATGCCCATGACACTCACATAAAATTAGGAAGGGAGAGCAGCAAGTTCTTGCTCTTCTATAAGTCCAGTTGAATTTTCAAATGTGTTTTCATTGGTTTCACTATGAAAAGCCAAAATGCCCTACTGGGCTGTGGCTATACTGGCAAGCAGAGATCTTTTCTCCTCTGGCCCCTTTATCTTGCAAGATGCCCACACCTTCCTGCATGTGGTAACCAAGTTCTGGGTGAGTTCTCTTGTGCTGACAACCCTTAGGCATTACTGAAACCCTCTGGAGTCACTGAAAATGTATGTGAGAGAGCATTCACATAGATAGAGAGGCTGGTTTAAAAAAAAAAAAAAAAAGACTAGGTCCCAGCCACCCTCTCCACCCTGCCCCTTTGAAACGCCCCTGAGTTGATGTACGGGAGACTGGGCCCTATCCCAGATTAACTCAGAATTTCTGGCGATGGGCCAAGGTGTTTGTAGTTCTTAAAAGCTCCCCAGGGGATTACAATAAAACCAAAGGTTGAGAACCACTGATATACATTATCCCAGCGCATCCTCTTACCCATACGGTTAAATAACTTGGATCAAGTCAAAGCCAGTGAATAGCAGCAAGCTGGTGACAGTGAAAAACAGCAGTTTCCAATCTCCAAGCGCATACTTTCCCTGACTACACAGTAAACATTTATCTCTGAATTAGTTCAACTTATCAGCTCTGCTGATGATCACCGAGGGTACAGCTCAGAGCTTTGGGAATCCTACCCCACTGTGGTGCGTTAGGGGCAGGGGGCAGTGCGGGGAGACAAGGAAGAACATTCCAGAATTCACAGAAGTTCTGTTTCTGAGGGCAGAATCACTATTCTACTAGTTATCCAGACCCCCGAATGTCAAAATTATCTGAGTCCTACTTTTCATATAATCTCTACGTGCAACCATTTGTTTATTTTTTCTTCCAAATATTTTCCCTTCCTCTTCTTTCTCATTGCCACCATCCAAAGCAAGGCCTGTATCACTTCATTTCTAAATTATTAAATTTAATGCCCAATGAGGCTCACTGGCACCAGACTTTCTTCTCTTCAATTCATCTTGCTCACTCTTTCCAAATCACTCTAAAAGTGTGATCGTTACTCTGCAGTCTTCCAAAATCTTCATTGGTTCCTATTGCCTAAAAGGTCCAAACCCCTTACTCCTCCACAATCTAGCCCACACTCCTGCTTCCAAATCTGTTCCCCATGAATCATTGCAGTCTAACTACTCACCGCTGCTTAAACACGCCAAGTGCATCTTCAGCACACACGGTGCATGCTGTGATGGAAACAGCTTTAAAGTGGGACAATTCTGCGTTCTGATCCCCATTCTGGGTAAGACTGTAGAGTTATTTAACCCGTCTGAGCTACAATTCTTCCTTTGCCACAGTTGAGTAACAATAGCGATTTCATAAATTGATTGTGGGGATTAATGAGTGAATGCATACAATGATAAATTGGGTGTGGTGGATGTTGGACACGGTGGATATTGTTACTACTTTGCTTAAACAAGCTCCCTAGCTAGTAGCGACCCGTTCCCCTTTCTTCCTGGGTTGGGTATGAATATACTCTCTCTTATCTCCAAACCACCACTCAGTGCTCAGCTCTGGCCACTTGGCTGAAACTGCAAACCATATTTCTGCTTTGCCAGCCACTCCTTGGTGGGCTCCTCAAGAAGGAGATGTCAGAGGGGACTACGGGCTGGAGGAGGAGACAGGAGGGAATGCGCTCTTTCTGTGTGCTGGAGGCTCCTGTCTGTGTTATTTCAGCCACAGTTCCTCCTGCAGCAGCAGCAGGCTCTAGTTTGCAGTTTTCTCACCCTACAGACCAGCCTCATTGTGGCTTTAAGAGACATCAACACCATCAGGCCAGGACTGCCGCCTTAGCTTCAAGTTTCTAAATTCAAATAATCCCAACCTCTTCCCTTTGTTCCTCTACATCTAAGAGTGCTAGCTGCTTCCTGTACCTCTCATTTCTGCAGTAGCTCAGGGTTCCCTTGATGTTCTCCAGCTCTCTATATTGAATTGTCTGTTTCTGTAACCGCTGTGTTTCCTGACCAGGTCCTGGCTAGTCCACTTCCTGTCTCCCCTCCTCCGTGGGGGGCATACACTCTGGAGTTGGATACACACCTCCCTGCAAGAAGCCCACCATGGGCATCCCATCCTCTGAACTCTACAGACCGTCAGACTCACCATAGAGCTGGCATGAACCTCAGAAATGAATGATTGTTTTTTTTGTTTTTTGAGATGGAGTCTTGCTCTGTCGCCCAGCCTGGAGTGCAGTAGCGTGATCTCAGCTCACCACAATCTCCGCCTCCCAGGTTCAAGCAATTCTCTGCCTCAGCCTCCCACGTAGCTGGGATTACAGACACCTGCCACCACACCCAGCTAATTTTTGTACTTTTAGTAGAGACGGGGGTTTCACCATCTTGGCAAGGCTGGTCTTGAACTCCTGACCTCGTGATCCACCCACCTTGACCTCCCAAAGTGTTGAGATTACAGGCGTGAGCCACCGCACCCGGCTGAATTTCTAATATGACTCTTGTCTTGCACTTGAAGAAGCTGAGTTTCAGAAGTTACCATCAAAGGCACAGCCTCCCCCTGATTCTCTTAACTGACTTCCATGACAAGTTGCCCAAGGGAACCATTCACTAAGAACTCAATCACCTGAGGCTCTGAGGCACTTCCTTAAGTACTGTATAGAGTATCATCCAACTGCTACTGTTCTGCTAGGCATCTTTCTAAAGGAACACAACTGTGAGTCACTGAGCCCCACAAAGAACTTGGTCCTATGTATACACCGTGTATGTGGGCATGTAGAGAAGACTCCAAATAAAGTCTGGTGAATGAACAATTTAATCCAGCCTCTGAGCATACAGAAGGGATGTCCATGCTCTCATGTGTTCTAGATTATTGCTGGCAAGGACCAACACCTGTATCCAATAACATCTGCGAAGTGTAGTTTTATGACCTTCATGGATGCTGAAAGGTCTTCTGAGTTGTTTTCTCTTTAGATGCAACAAAACAGAAGCTTTACTAGAATTTTTTAGGAATACATATCCTATTCACTGGACAAGAAGTACACGTAAATTCACAGCACAGTTTTATCAGGTGATGTTTCCTCACTGACAGAATTTAATGTTAAAAGTTATAAATAAAGTTTTAATGGGGCCAGGCACGGTGGAGCATGCCTGTAGTCCCAGCTATTCAGGAGGCTGAGGCTGGAGGATCGCTTGAGTCCAGGAGTTCTGGGCTGTAGTGCACTATGCCCATCGGGTGTCTGCACTAAGTTTGGTCCTGGGAAGGGGGGACCACCAGGTTGCCTAAGGAGAGGTCAACCAGCCCAGGGCAGAAACGGAGCAGGTCAAAACTCCCGTGCTGATCAGTAGTGGGATTGCACCTGTGAATAGCCACTGGACTCCATCCTGGGCAACATAGCAAGACCCTGTCTCAAACAAACAAAAGAAGGTCTTAATGGGACAAAACATTAAAGAGGTTGTCGACTTTTCAAATTTCCTTCCATAAATTTGGCTATAATGTGATAACCTCACATTATGCAAAGGGAGTAACTGACCAAATGAGATGTTTTTTCTGTCAGTTACCAGGGCTGTGCAGGGCTGTGTCAGCCTGACACAGGGACCACGTCTAGGACTCAGAGAGTGTGACCTGATCCTTGTCATGGTCCTCCTCCTCTATACATGCCTCCTCTGCAGAGCTTTGCCTTCCAAAGAAGTCACGCTCTGCCTTGGAATCAATTTGTAAAACAACGTCTATCGCTGTTCAGCTGCTGGAGGGATGGAGCAGAGTGGGGGCTGGAGGTTGCCAGAGGAGTGGGCTGCTCTGCCAGAGGAAGACAACGGAGGATCCAGTGAAATGAGTTAAAATGTAACTTTGGCCTATGCTTTCTAATTTATTTACATTGATTTGGAAAATTCCATGGAAAATGAACTTGGGGGCTCCTATTAGCCAGATAATTAATTTCTTTCTCTGTTTTATTTTCTCTTTTGAATTGTTGCCAGCCTTAGAATTGAAGAATAAGTGTCCAGTGGATCAGAAAAGCATATGGAGAAAAGATTGAATGCAAACATCTACTAAACACACTGTGTGCCAGACACTGGGGAAGCGCTGAATAGCCTACGGCAGAAGAAGGCTACACGTTAGAGTCACCTGAGGAATATTTTTAAAAACCCAAAGCCCAAGTTAGACTCCAAACCAATTAAATCAGAATGTCTGGATGGAGCAAAATTTTCTGCAGCTTCCCCAAGTGATTTCAACGTACCATGGAGGCTGGGAGCCATTGATCTAGGCCCTAGAGGGAGAGAGAATGAGCTTTGGAATAAAGCAGACCTGGGTTCATATTTCAATTCTACAGCTTCAGGCTGTGTCATTTTAAGAAATTTAAACCTGCCAGGCGGTGGCCCATGCATATAATCCCAGCACTTTGCAGGGCTGAGGCAGGCCAAGCACGAGGTTAATAAATTGAGACCATCCAGGTCAACATGGTGAAATCCTGTCTCTACTGAAATACAAAAAATTAGGCCATGTGTGGTGGCATGCGCCTGTAGTCCCAGCTACTTGGGAGGCTCAAGCAAGAGAATTGCTTGAACCCAGGAGGTGGAGGTTGCAGTGAGTTGAGATTGTGCCACTGGGCTCCAGCCTGGTGACAGAGCAAGACTCCGTCTCAAAAAATATATAAAGAAATTTAAACCTTTTTAGTCTGGCCATCTTCCTTAGCCAATGGGGATATCAATACCACTCTGAAAAAATAAAAATACAGTCATGCATCACTTAACAACGGAGGTACAATTGGAGAAATGTGCCCTTAGGCAATCTTCTTGTTATGCTAACATTGTAGCATGTACTTACACACACCTAGAGGGTGTAGCCTGCTACACACCTAGGCCGTGTGGTACAGCCAATTGCTCCTAGGCTATAAGCCTTGTACAGCATGTGACTGTACTGAATACTGCAGGCAATTGTAACACAAGGGTAAGTATTTGTGTATCTAAATATAGAAAAGGTACAGTAAAAACATGGTCTTATAATCTTATGGGACCACCACTGTATATGCAGTCCGTGGTTGACCGAGACGTTATGCAGTGCCTGACTGCAACCATTTACAATTCAAGGCAGAGTCCATGAAGAACTAAAGGTAGGGCAGGATGGGAAACAAGAGGAGCAAGCTAGTTCTGCCCAGGAGCATCAAAGAATGCTTCTTTGAAGAACGGCCACCGATCTGAGCTCTGACTTACGGGAGTTTTTGGATGAGCAGAAAATGAAGAGAAAAATCTTCCTAACTGAAGGAACAATAAGTGGAGAGATGGGATGAAAAACAGTAGGTTCAGAGATCAGTGAGGAGACTCCTGTGGCAGGAGCCAAGGGGCTTAGAGGGTATGGTGGGGACGTGCCAGGGACACCATGGAGCCCTTGGGTCCCCTCCCAGGAGTTGGGGCCTTTCCCTTTACACAGTGAGAAAACAGTGCAAAGTCAGCAAAGGAAATGGTAGGATTAAACTTGTGTTTTAAGCTTGAAAAGAGGGGAGTTTGGAGGCAGGCAAGCCAGGCAGAGGGTCATGAGAACGGATCAGGGAGGGGACTTAGGCCCTGAATTGCAGAATGGGTGCGAAAGTCTCCGGCCATCTGGCAGTAGAAGCTACTGATTCACTGTGGGAATTCATCCACCAGGGTTTCTGTGTGCGTGGCTGATTGATGATGTCATTTACACAGACAGGGGCTTTTTAGGGGAAAGACACTGAGTTCAGTTTGAAACTGGAACAAGATATCAGATAAGCAGTCGGAAATGTAGGTCAGCAGCTCAGCAGGGATGGGGTGGCGTCAGGAGTGGGCGGGTGGGAGAGAGTGAAACAGTCCTGGGAGAGCATGCAGTCAGTGGGAGAGCGTGCAAAGTCAGGGGACCCTCCAGGACCACGTGAGAACTTTGAGAGAGGCCTCCATTTATGATGGCAAAGGAAGACACGGACCAGAGGGCTTGAAGAAAACCCTCTCCAGATACTCAAGAAAAAGGGTGTCCCAGAGGCCGAAGGACGAGAGTTCCCAGGGCTTGGTGGTCAAATTCAAACTGGGAAATGGGCAGTCATCCTTTTCCTTTAAAATAGTCCATAACAGCAAGCTTTGTGGTATTAAAAAAATAATAACAACAACAATAAGAAGCAGGGCCTGTCAAAACAGAGTTTGGAAGATTAAAGGTGGAATGTGTGGAGAGATACCAGAGGTAGGGTGATGCGCAGAAACCCTAAAGAAAAAAGTCAGTAGGAAGATGCTGAATGGCAGCTTAAGGGAGAAGCAAGATTGAGGAGGGCTGGTTTCTAGGAAAACATTTGGCTATTTAATTAGGTCAAGGAAAAGGGTGCCTGGACCTGGAGATGGTAGAGAAAGAGAGGAAAAATGGATGTGTTAACATTCTAGAGCAGACTGAAGCCAAGACAGTAAGAGTGCAGATAGAGGAGAACTTAGACTTGGAAAGAGAAACTGGAGATCAGGATTTCTTGAAGGATTAGTAAGATATTTTCGGCCAGGCGTGGTGGCTCACACCTGTATTCCCAGCACCTTGGAAGGCCAAGGCAGGTAAATCATGAGGTCAGGAGTTCGAGATCACCCTGGCCAACATAGTGAAACCCCGTTTCTACTAAAAATAGCTGAGCATGGTGGAGGCACCTGTAGTCCCAGCTACTCGGGAGACTGAGGCAGGAGAATTGCTTGAACCCGAGAATTAGAGGTGGCAGTGAGCCAAGATTGCGCTACTGCACTCCAGACTGGAGACAGAGCGAGACTGCATCTCAAAAAAAAAAAAAAAAAAAATTTTTTTTGAAGTGACATTAAAGGCCCAATTTCATAAAAATGGCATGCATGTTTGGGAAATGAAGCAGTTATAAGGGGAGGAGTCTATGGGAATGGAGTTCAAAAATCAAAACAAAATGAGATCGTGACTGGGAAAGTATTTCCTAAGCTATAAAATACAAATCATTTTTTAATGTATTGTTTTCACTCTTTTTGAAATGGATGGGTTGAGGGACTGTGGGGCTGATGGGGCACATAAACCATCCATGTGGACCCTGGCGTTGCCCGGGATGGTGGCAAGGGATACAAAGGGAGAGTTTTCTGTGTCTACTAGGGAACATGGAGAAGGGGCCAGATATCAGTGGATGATGGGAAAGAGAAAGATACCTCCCCTTGCTTGACATGGGCCTGCAAAGAAGGATGGTTAATAAAAGTGTCACACGGACTTTTGGGTCACAGCACTGTGCAGTGAGAGGGAATGCTCACCCTTCTTCCAGGGCTTGGGAGAATAGTCTTGAAGGCAATGTAGTCAACAAGAATGTTCAAGAAGGCTGGGCAAGGTGGCTCATGCCTATAATCCCAACACAGAGAGGGCATTTGCAATCCAATCACTTTGGGAGGGTAAGGAGGTTTGTTTGAAGCCAAGACTTCAAGATCAATCTTGGCAACATAGCAAGACCCCATCTCTAAAAAAAAAAAAAAAAAAAAAAAAAAATTAGTTATGTGCACTTGTAGTCCTAGCCACTTAGGAAGCTCAGATGGGAGGACTTCTTGAGCCCAGAATTTTGAGGCTGACAGAGAGTGAGCTATGATCACACCACTGTACTCTAGCCTGGGCAAAAGAGTGAGACACTGTCTCTTAAAAAAAAAAATGTTCAAGAAAGCCTTTTTTGGTGGCAAGAAAGAGAAAACCACCACCGGGTGCAGTGGCTCACATCTGTAATCTCAACATTTTAAAAGGCTGAGGTGGATGGATCATGAGGTCAGGAGATCGAGACCATCCTGCCCAACATGGGAAACCCGCACAAATTCAGAGGTTTAACTCATTGTGGCTACGTTGCCAGAAGTCCTGGAGCCAGCATTCCCCAGGCACTGCCAGTGGGTTGCCCAGCACGTCTGCCTATAGCAGCCAGCCTTTCTCAGAGCCGGGCTGCTGTTGCATGACTGCTTGTTCCACAGAGTTAGTGCTTCCAAACATGCACACAGAAACAGAACGGGATGTGTGGAGGCAGGAATGGGGGGAGAGAGGCACGCTGGTGATGTAAACGCAGTGTGTGGAAGAAATGAGGGGTGAAGCAGAACTGTGGAGATATCGGCCTAGAAAATGCACAAAAGGGAGCACAGTGGTGCTTGAAACACAGTCCGTTTCCCAGTAGAAGGGAGCAGAGCTTCTCTTAGGGGCAAAGAAAGTACTAAGTCAGCATCTTGCAGCTGTAAAAAGCAAGGAAGTAATCAAAGAATGATGGGACATGTCAGAAGAACACAGAGTCAGACATGAGGGCTCATCTGGCCAAATGTGACACAGTGTGAGCCTCAACACAAATAATGATAGTAACAGATTTTGAATAAAATAGGAATTCATGAGTCCATTCAGATACAAATAAACACATTAAGAAATGGAAAGTTAGGTGAGGAATGGGATATTTACATTGTTTCCAAGCTCCTCCTTACAAAATATTTATTAATTACAAGGATGGAGAGGGAAGTGTCACCTGGCAGAGACACCTTAATCAAGAGATCAGTCTTCATTGCCAGGAATTGTGCAAATCGAAAATGTATGTTACCTGATAGCACGCATGGAGAAGAACACAGATTACTATTGGGATTTTCGTAAGAAAGACACATAACTTGAATCTAATCATGAGGAAATATCGGACAGGCCCAAACTAAGAAGCATGCTACCAAACAACTGATCCTGAATCTTCAAAAAATGTTAAGAATTTGAAGATCAAGGAAAGACTGGGGATTGGTTTCAAAGTGAGGGAAAGTGAAGGCACATGACTGCTGAACGCTCTGTGTGATTCTTGTGCTGTGAAAGAGCATCAGGACAATTTGAGAAAGTTGCAAGGGATGTGAGCTGTGGAGGGGAGGTCGTGCCTGCTGCCAGTGTCCTGGTTTTCATGGCTGCACTGTGGTTAGGTAGGGGAATGTCTTTGTTTGCTGGAAATGCACACTGACGTAGTTGAGGGTAATGGGGCATCATGTCAGCAACTAAACAAACAAAAAAAGGCTTTAGGGTTTTTAAACTACACTTACAACTTTTGTTTGTTTCAAAATGTTTTTAAAAACCATAAAGTATAAAAAGGTCAGTCTCTATGTTTTTCCTTAAACGGAGCTTTGTTTTAGAGTGTTAGTGGGTTGAATAGGAGGTCCCAGCAAAGTCTATCCACATCCCCAAACCTATGAGTGTGAGCGTCTTTGGAAGAAGTGTCTTTGCATATGTGATCAAGTGAAGGATCTCTAGATGAGATCACCCTGGACTATCCAGATAAATCCAGTGACAAGTGTCCTTGTGAGAGACACACAGAGGGGAAATGTGAAGACCGAGGCAGAGATTGGAGGGAAACAGACTTAAGCTAAGGAATAAGGAAGGAATGCCTGAAGCCACCAGAAACTGGAAGAGGCGAGGCAGGATTCTTCCCTAGCGCGTCTGGAGGGAACGTGGCCCTGCTCAACTGTTGACTTTGGACTTCCGGTCTCCAGAACTGTGAAAGAGTAAATTTCTGTTGTTTTAAGCCATGCAGTTGGTGGTCATTTGTTGCAGCAGCCCAGGGAAGCTAATATGTACTCTTCTCCTTTCACTTCACTGGAAATATAGAAAACTAGGTGAAAACCAAAAACAAGATGGCTTTGGATGTCCTCATGATTTTAGGCTGTCAAAGCCAGAAGGAGAACATTCATTCACCTTCTCAACGGAGCATGCTGCTCTGTGGGAAAAACAACTTCATCTGGTCACAGTGCCACCAAACACTCCATTGGTATTTGCACCACGGACACTCACAGGACCTAAGCTCTAGGCTTGTTGGGGCTCTTGAAGGGAATAGTTCTCAACCAGGAGTGATTTTGGCCCCCAGGGGACATTTGACAATTTCTGGAGCATTTCTGGTTGTCATAACTGTGGGATGGGGTTTGCTACTGATACTGAGTGGGTAGAGGTCAAGAATGTTGTTAAATATCCTATAATGCACAGCACAGCCCTTCACCACAAAGAAGTATCTGCCTGCCCTAAAATGTTATTAGTGATGAGTCTGAGAAACCCTGTCCTAAGGGAATAACTTTTTTTTTTTTTTGAGATGGAGTCTTGCTCTGTCGCCCAGGCTAGTGTGCAGCGGCGCGATCTTGGCTCACTGCAGCCTCTGCCTCCCGGGTACAAGCAGTTCTCCTGCCTCAGCCGGGATTATAGGCCTGCATCACCACGCCTGGCTAAATTTCGTATTTTTAGTAGAGATGGAGTTTTATCATGTTGGCCAGGCTAGTCTTGAACTCCTGAACTCTGGTGATCAGACCACCTCAGCCTCTCAAAGTGATGGGATTACAGGTGTGAGCCACCTCACCAGGACTGGGAACAACTTCTTTCTAAAAGAATCTTGACACTTCTCTGTCAGGGTAGGAAAACAAGAAGAAAGAAGGAGGCACTCCACAAACCCTTCAGGACTATTTTCTAGAATTATTATTGTGGTAAGAACATATAAGGTGAGATCTATCCTCTTAAGCACAATGTCCTACAGCCAAACTTACTTATCTTGCATAACTGACATTTTGTAGCCATTGAAGAGCAACACTTACTTCCCCTCCCCAGACTCTGACAACCACCATTCTACTCTCTGCTTCTATTGGCTTCTTTAGCTACCTCCTATGAATGGTGGAATCATGCAATATTTGTCCTGTGCCTGGCTTATTTCTTAGTGTAAGTTCTCAATGCCCATCCATGGCAGGATTTCCTTCTTTTTATGGCTGAATAATATTCCATTGTATGAATATACGATATGTTCTTTATCCATTTGATATGGTTTGGCTGTGTCCTCACCCAAATCTTATCTTAAATTCCCAGGTGTTGTGGGAGAGACCCAGTGGGAGGTAACTCAATCATGGGGGCAGGTCTTTCCCGTGCTGCTGTCTTGATAGTAAGTCTCATGAGATCTGATGCTTATTATAAAGAGGAGTTTTCCCACACCAGCTCTCTCTTTGCTTGCTGCCATCCTTGTGAGACATGACTTGCTCCTCTTGCCTTCTGGATGATTGTGAGGCCTCCCGAGCCACGAAAAACTGTAAGTCCAATCAAGTCTCTTTCTTTTGTCAGTTGTCCAGTCTCAGCTGTGCCTTTGCCAGCAGCATGAAAACGGACTAATACACCGCTCATCTGTCGTTGAATACAGGTTATTTCCACCTTTTGACTATTGTGAATAATTCTGCAATAAACACTGGAGTGCAGATATCTCTTTAAGATCCTAGTTTCAATTCTTTTGGGTAAACATGGAGAAGTGGGATTGCTGGATCATACAGTGATTATATTTTTAGTTTTTAAAGGAAGCTCAAAACTGTTTTCCATAGTAGATGCAGCAATACACATCTGTACCAACAGCTTACAAGTATTCCAATTTCTTCACATCCCCACCAACACTTACTTAAATTATCTTTAATTAAATTATCTTTTGATTTTTTTTTTAAATAAGGTCCATCCTAACAAGTGTGAAATGATATGTCATTATGGTTTTGAATTACATTTCCCTGACGATTAGTGATGTTGATATCCTTTTATATATCAGTTAAGCATTTGTATGTCTTCTTTGGAGAGGTTTCTATCCAAGTCATTTGCCCATTTCTTAATCAGGTTGTTTGTTTGCTATTAAGTTGTAGGGATTCCTTATATATTTTAGATATCAACTTCTTATTAGATGTATGGTTTGCAAATATTTTCTCCTATTCTGCAGATTGCCTTTCACTCTTGTTTCCATTGCAGAGACAGAAGCTTTTTAGTTTGATATAGTCCTACTTGTCTATTTTTGCTTTTGTTGCTTGTGCTTTTGGTGTAATACCCAAGAAATCATTACCAAGACTAAAGGCATGAAACTTTCCCTCTATGTTTTGTTCTAGGAGTTTTATAATTAACTTCAATCCATTTCAAGTTAATTTTTTATATGTGGTATAAGAAAGGGGTCAAATTTCATACTTATGCATGTGGCTAACCAGTTTTCCCAACACTGTTGAAGAGACTACCTTTTCCCCACTGTGTATTCTTGGCAATCTTGTGTAAGATTAGTTGACCATATATTTATTGTTCAGTTTATTTAGGGGCTTTATATTCTATTCCATTGATCTATTATATTTGTCTTTATACCAATACCATACTGTTTTAATTACTGTTGCTTTTTAATATATTTTGAAATCAGGAAGTGTGATGCCTTCAGCTTTGCTCGTCTTTCTCAAGATTGTGTCAGCTATTCAGAGTCCTTTGTGCTTCCATATGCATTTTAGGATTGTGTTTTTATTTATGTAAAAAATAGCATTGGGATTTTGACTGGGGATGATATTAAATTTGTAGATTGCTTCTAGTAGTATGCACATTTTAACAATATTACATTTTCGATTCCATGAACACAGGATGGTTTTCTCTTATTTGTGTCTTCTTTAATTTCTTTCATAATGTTTTCAGCATACAAGTCTTTTACCTCCTTGGTTAAGTTTAGGTATTTTATTTTATTGATTGATTGATTGATTGACAGAGTCTTGCTCTGTCACCAGGCCGGAGTGCAATGGCACGACCTCTGCTTACCACAACCTCCACCTCCTGGGTTCAAGCAGTTCTTCCGCCTCAGCGTCCTGAGTAGCTGGGATTACAAGCATCCACCATCACACCTGGCTAATTTTTTGTATTTTTTTAGTAGAGACAGGTTTTCACCATGTTAGCCAGGCTAGTCTCAAACTCTTGACCTCAGGTGATCTGCCTGTCTCAGGCTCCCAAAGTGCTGGGGTTACAGACTTGAGTTACCATGCCTGGCCTATCCTTTTTGATGCTACTATAAATGGGATTGTTTTCTTAATTTTGATAGCTTGTTGTTGACCTTCTGGACTATTTATAGGTCTTCCAGTTCCAGAAGTCTGTGGTTTGCCGTAGGATATGCAGTATGGATGAGGTGCGGATAAACAAGCAAAGAGCTGGGATTTCTAGCCTCCGACCTTCTCTTCTAGCTGGTCTTGCTCTTTCACACTCACACATGGAAAGAATTTTCAGAAGGTGACTATGGTAAATTGGCTCTGAACACACTTGATGAAACGTTTCAGTCCTATCTACTGAACTACATTATGCAAAGAGTGTCAGGGCCCCAGACATACACCCTGCAGGCTTTAGTTCTCTCACTATTCAGACTGGGGAAGAAAACACCTCTAGAGCCCTAACCACCCCTCTCTCTCTCCCTCCTTCCTCCTTCCATTTTCCTTTTGCTCAGCATTTACTGACCACCATCCATGCAAATACTGTGCTAAACACTGGTAATGCAAAGATGAATATGTTCATAACTGATAGAAGGAAGAGAGAGAGACGCTGAAATAGGAAGTGTTGAGTGCTATGACAATGGTCTCCACACATGGAGAGCTTTTTAAAAAGTTTCCTATACTTGACAGGGCAAATGAAATCAGATTTCAGGATTCATGTTTCAGAGGGGAGAGGGAGAAAACAGCCTGGAAAGATAAAGTTGAAACAAATATCTCAAAGCTTAGTTCAGTTGTCTCTCCTGTGACAGAAAACTGGCTATAGGATGAGTACACTTCCTCATTTTCAAAAACTCAGTGTGTTTCTTAACATCTGGTTAGACCTCTCAGAATTAAGAGGCATCTAGAGATATTTTTGAAGGCAAATATATGAGTCCTGAAAATCTACATGTATGAAAATGTTTCCTAGCAAGACCCAAAAGGAACTTACTGGTCTCAGTGTGGATGCCATAGGGCCCCTTGGGTTTGGGGTTTTCAGTGGATATAATCACATTTGTCCCAGACAAAGACATTAAGGCCTGAGATAGCTGTCATGACTCAGATTCTCTGTTCCTGTTGGGATCATGTAGAAAAAGCAGACAGATTTCCCAAAGGATCTTTTTAACTTGTCTTTGGCTGTGGTGGCCAGTGATTATGGGCCAGTCTCATTTGACATTTTGATTAAAACATCTGCTTGCCAATACCTTGGCAATTTTTAAATGCTAATATTTTCTAAAGTTCTAAGATCCTAGGCAAATATGGGCAAAGATGCTCAAAGGAGTTGATGAAGGAAAGGGGGGCACTTTGTAGCCCTTGCATTTGAAGGCACAGTATCAGTGCCACTCGAATAGTTGATACCCCTTCCTGGTGACAGCTGCAGGCACATCAGAGCTGGGGACTGCTCAGCTAATTGAAGTGCCCTGTAGGTTCTTCTTTGCCCTCAAGAACCTCTCTGATAAATAGCTCTTGACCAGCTCCTTATATGGCTACAGACAGCCCCAAGAGGCTGAGATGTATTTTGGACACAATCTGATTCTCATTTGTCAAGGGTCTCAGGCCTTCAGCTTTGCAGCCAAGGGAGACAGCAGTGGGCTCCAGAGACCCTTGTGCCCTGGCCCTGTTGCAGTCACTTTTCCTCTGAAGATTCCCTCTTATCTTAAAAAAGAGAGGTTCCTGGGGCTCGTCACATCGTGTTGGGCAATGGCTAAGATAATCGAAAGTATGAGGGGAAATCAGAACTGGCAAAGTTGCATAGGAGGAAAGTGGCTCTTGACTTATTCACCTTTGGAGAGCCTTTGGGGCCCACTGAGAATCATTTCATAAGCCCCCTTGGGTGTGACACACAGGCTATTTTTGCTTATTTACCACTTAGATGAGCCACACCAGAGGGAAGGGTTATTGCTGCTGCCTGGCATCTGCCACGTGAGGACTGCATCTGGAGACGGCACAGGAGGACTTTGTCCCAAGGCCTGTGGACCTCGCCACAGACCACAGGATGATGAGTATATTGGGTTTTTTTCATGATCACTGATGAACTGGATGAAACCCAATGCATAATATATATTAATTGAGTGAATGAATGAATGAAACAAAGAAAGAAGCTGGTGGGTCATTAGAGCCTTACGCTTGGATCCGACAGCAAACGGAAATAAAACTAGATTGTCATGGTGGATTCTGTTGAAGTGACTAAAAGGATTACCTCCCACAGAATCCCTGAAACCGTCTGTTAGTGACCCCACAACACAAGATGGTCAAGCCCATGATAGCCACAGAAGACGAAAACTCATTTTGACGTTCGTGTTGTACTAGGAAGAAGATTTTGGCTTTTTTCCAATGATCTTGATGGTTCCTGGCATCCCATATCCCCTAAGTCAGGGTGTTCACTCATGTGCCAAACCCATGCCGACCCTGGAAGACTGCAAACACTCTGTCAAACAGCTGCCACTTCTCACCTTCCCTCAAGAAAACTCTAGAGCAAGAATATTTCCTACTTTCCCCAGATAGACTTTCCTTACTGGAGGGCACATCTTCCCTGAGGAGTACAAAATAGAAGGGGAAAATACTCCCAGGGAAAACAAGAAGTGGGAATGGAATGGACAACCCTTTCAGGCTCCACTCATGGCAGCCCATATTTAATGTGGAACTGGAACTGTGGAGTGAGAGCTATTCAGAAATGTATACCCAGGAGTGGGCCGAGCTATAATATATGAACTGACTTTGGAGTAACATGTAATATGCTTAACATAACATTGCAACCAGGGGAGCCATTTTTTAAGAATAAAACATTGAGGGAGAATAAATATCATTAATGCAGAATGAGTGATGTGGGAGTTCCCAAGGAACAGGGGATTTTCTCACTCTGACCTCAGGCTGTAATTGCGGAGAGACTGTCTTAGTTGTCACTAACCTGTTTTTTAAAAAATAATGTAAAATGTAATTTGTTAGATATAAGATCCAAAGGACTTGGGGTTGGTGAGAGGGTTTCTGAAAAGCCCACTGGGTGGGGTTTCCACGTCTTGCTCTCAGAGGAGTGGTCATGACTGACTGCTCACCACAGCCAAAAAGCCAGCTCTTAACAGGCGCTCTCAGGAACAGTCACTGGCTTTTTTCTTGGGTGTCTAGAGAGAGAACAGAACACTTGAATTATGACAGCTGCCCCAGTCCTTCATGTCTCCACTTTGTTCTGCTGCGTAGGTGTCATGGGCAGTTAGAAGGCCCTGAGGCCCTCCTGGGGGTCCATGGTCCACATTCAAACCCAGCACCAAGGGGCCTTCTAAGCAGGCAGGGAGTGGGTGTAGAGCACACAATGCCCACTTAGGAAGCACAGCCACACTTCACTGTTGGATGCAGCCAGGGATTCCTCTCCAAGTTCTGTCTGGCAGGTCCCCATCTGGTCAGGACAGATGAGATGCTCAGAATGACCACACTACATGCCTTGTATCCTTTTGGTCAAGATTGGTCTAGTCTGATGTTTTCCAAAATAAATGCTATGAGATGTTAAAAGTCTTCTTTATAAAAGGAGAGAATGTCCCATGATCTAATTGGGAGGAGAAGTGCTAGGTTAAACAGGATTCTTTATTGAGATTTCTCAGGGCTTTCAACATTGGGAATTTCCAAGAGAGTGGTAAAGGATGCCATGCATCCCTTAAAAGGCGTTTCACGGGACTAACATTTCTCAAAACCCATTGTGGGAACCCCAGTCTGTATTTATTAGGGGAGCCTCTTCCTGTTTTGAGTCCACAGCATCACACTTGTTTTTATTCTTAAATCATCTAATCTAGGAAAATTAGTTCCTGACCTTCTGGAACAACACACATGGCTGAAACATGGAGAAAAATGTTCACCTTGTCTTTTGAGACCTGCTCAGTTCTGCACTTTTCTGGGGTATTTGAGGGGCAGCATTCCCTGGTGCACCTTCCCAGAGGTCAAAGATCTGCTGAAGAATAATCTGCTTCCAGCTAGAGAACTGGGTAGGCAGGCAGTGGGAACAGGTGGGCAACATCCCATAGCAACCCTGCAACGTGGCCAGGGCCCAGGACCTCAGGGGCTCACGCCCAGCTCCTGGACTCACCACTTGTTCAATGGGGATGATGGCATTAGTACCAACTTTACAGAATGGTTTGGAGGATTTAAACAGTTCCACACATGTGATGGTTAATTTTAGGTGTTAATTTGAGTGGGCCACTGGTTGCCTGGATTAAGCACTGTTTCTGAGCGTTTCTATGAGGCTGTTTCCAGGTGAGATTGGCATCTGGATTGGTGGACTCAGTGGGCTGCCTTCCCTTATGGGGGTGGCCATCATCCTGGTCACTGAGGGCCTGAAGGGAGCAAAAGGCAGAGCACAGAGGAATTCGTCCCTTCTTTCCTGCCTGTGAGCTCAGATGTCCCATCTCATCTTCTCCTGCCTTGAACTGGGGTGAACATCATTGGCTCCCCAAGTTCTCAGGCCTTCAGCTTTCCTGGGTTTCTAGCTTGTGAGCGAAAAGGATGTGTGTGTGCGTGCACACGCGTGCATGTACATCTGTGTGTGCGTGTGCATGGGTGTATTTGTGTGTGAGTGTCTGTGTGTATTGATATCTCCTATTGTTGGTGCTGTTTCTCAGGAGAACCCTAACAAAGCAGATTGAGCACCTTGCACAGTATTCATAATATACAGCTAGACACAATATACATTAACAATTGTCACTTAGGGAATGTGGAATAAGAAGAAACAATATCTCCCAGATAAAACCTTATTGGCTAAGTTTGCACAAAGGCTCCTCACACATTAAGCTGTTCCAGGAATAGGATAAATTTCATTTCATTTTAATATGATTTTTCCCTGGACTTCTGGAGAACAATGCTCCCTTCTTGTTGAGTGTTGCCATCTTTCCTTCTCTTGGGATCTCGTCTGTCCTGCCTACCTATCAATATTTATTGTTATATTCTAGAATAAAGAATGTCTAGTTCTACGTCATGAATGCCACAATGTGGAACTCAACTCCCCTGCGGTCCAGAGGAGCAGAGCAGGAGAGAGGCAAGGACACATACAAGTGATGCCCCATGGGAAAGTGCTACACTGAGAGTTCAGCTGGGAGGATGTGACCACCATCCTAGCATGCAAGAGGCCTCAATACATTTCAATTGAATGAGGGAATGAGTGAACAAGGAAATCAAATTTGCACTAGATGCGAAGGAGGTTGTCTGATTTGTAGGGCATAATATTCGTGAGATGTTAATTCATATTTTCTTCTTTCTTTTTGCTATTTCAAGTAGGATTTTGGAGCTTGCAGCTCTTTATCCCAGAAAGTTGTCAAGGAGAAAAACAGAAGCAGCCTGGAAGAAATTGTGGCTGTGGCAGGGGTCGGGGGGGGCATTGTGGGTACTGTCCCCACTGCTGAGATGACCCTGGGTGTCTAGGAGGCAGGCTGGAGAGGTGAGAGGCATAACAGGTGGTCTGTGGGCCTGCAAGTATCATGCAGACCTCAGAAGAGGTGGCTGGGGACACACATGGGGAGCCTGGCATAGGGGGCCCTGAGGTCCCATGGCCTGAGCAGAAAGCAGAAAGCAGAAAGCCGAGGACTTTAGCGATGTTCTGGGTCTGGACAATGCTATGCTGTCAGAGACATCGAGGATACAGCTGTCCCGAAGGCAGATCCACTCTGGAGGTGGAGAGCATCCCAGTCAGAACTCAGGTGACATTCCCCCCTGACTTGAGGAGATGGGGCTCAGAACAGGGAGGAGGTGGTTTTAAAGAACATTTTACATATATATATATATATTTTCTTGCACATTCTAAGATTGTAGGCTATGCCCCTTCCCTGAACAAACATACACCAGCTTCAGGCTTGTCTGCCCTTTTACGATGGCCAGTTGAGGTTTTCAGTTCCAAAGGTTTTCTTCCTAAGATTGGTCAACCATAAGCTGAGGACAAATGGGACTGTGAAATTGACTTGAGCTGAACAGAACCAGAGATGAGCTGGAGAAGGAGGAAAGAGAATTTCCTTCTTGTCTTCTTTGTTCCTGCTAAATAATTACACATATGACTCTGAGAAGAAACAGAGATTCCCTACAGGTGTCCTGTCCCCCCAGCCCCTCTGGCTCTCCAGAGTATTCTTGATAGAGGGCTACACTGCCTCTGCTTGAACATTTCCATTTTGGCCAGTTCCTGTCTGCTTGGTCTGTTATCCCAGATCCTCAACATTCAGAACTGCAAGACTACTTCCTTCAAACACGGGTCTACACCTCCACTCCGCCTACCCCTTTTAAAATTCATTTCCTAGTACAGCCTACTAGAGCTTTCACTACTGCAAAACAGAAGCCAAATAGGTGATGTGCACATCTTAGAGTCACCGTATGTCCCTCGTTTTCAGTGCTTACTTGGGGTACTGTGTCCCTGTGTTTACTCAGCTCTCCAGTGACCCAGCACACAGATTTGTTTCAGCTTGATGAAGTGCATGGTCATAGGAAAAGAAGAGGGAGAGGAACCAGGAGAAGAACAGTGGAAGAACATGAACATTTTCGTTGTTGTTTTGTTTTTGTTTTTGTTTTTGTTTTTGAGCTGGAGTCTCTCTCTGTTGCCCGGGCTGGATTGTGGTAGCCTGACCTGGGCTCACTGCAACTTCCACCTCCTGAGTTTAAGTGATTCTCCTGCCTCAGCCTCCTTAGTAGCTTGGATTACAGGCATCTGCCACCATGCCTGGCCAAATTTTGTTTTTGGTTTTTTTTTGAGACAGTGTCTTGCTCTGTCACCAGATGCCAGGCTGGAGTGCAGTGGCACAATCTCTGCTCACTGCAACCTCCACCTCCAGGGTTCAAGCATTTCTCCTACCTCAGCCTCCCAAGTAGCTGAGACTACAGGAGTGTGCCACCACGCCTGGCTAATTTTTGTATTTTAGTAGAGACGAGGTTTCACCATGTTGGCTAGGATGGTCTTGAACTCCTGACCTCAAGTGATCCACCTACATCAGCCTTCCAAAATGCTGGGATTACAGGCTCAAGCCACCGTGCCCAGCCCACAAACATGTTTTAAATATTTTAACTTGCCCCTAAAGTTTCACATGGAAGAAAGATGTAATTTAAAAAAAAAATTATAGAAAGAGTGACTGAAATGTAGAAGTAATGCATGAATGTGAGGTATCACGGTTTACTGCACTTAACGGGCAGGCAGCTGAATACTTAGATATTTTCATTAGATATTGCAGAATAACATAAAAAACAAACTCACTGAAGTCAATAATGGAGACACAATTACTATTAAATGTCCAAAAGTTCACTCCTAAACAAAAAGAAGCCAAAACAGAAATTTCTAAATTTCTAGAAAAGAGTGATAAGGAGAACACTTTAATTGCAAACTGTACAAGATAAGAAAGCTACACTCAGAGAAGGATTTATCAGATTAAGAACCTGACTTTGAGAAATAAAAATGAACCAATTATTTACTTAAGGAAGATAGAAAAATTGTAATTCTTATTAAAAAAAAGAGCAACTAGGAAGAATAAATACATAGATGAAAGCTGAAAAATAAAACATACGGCAAAAAGAATGTTTGAAGTCAATAAAGAACTTGTTTCTTTTAAAGAACAAAATAGATAAATCTTTTGAGGCTGATTAAAAGGAGAAGAGCAAAATTATAAAAAATTAGAAATGATTAAAGAGAAATAACCACAAATACAGATGAAATTAAATATATAAATTATAAACCCACGTCACTCTGTGAATAATGCATTCAGCACATTTGAATGCATTATTTCCTATATAAGCATACAATCAACTGAGCATAAAAAGAAGTGAAAAATTTGTGTACAATGATCACCACAGAAGACAGTAAAAAAAAAAAGTGCTCAAAAATCTATTGTTAAACCCTCAAAAATTTGGGTATAGAAGGGAGATACTTCAACATAATAGAAGCCATATACAACAGACCTGTAGCTAGTATCATACTGAATGGGGAACAACTGAAAGCCCTTCCTCTAAGATCTGGAACACAATAAGGATGCCCATGTTCACCACTGTTATTCAACATAGTACTGCAAGTCCTAGCTAGAGCAATCAAACAAATAAATAAAGGGCATCCAAAATTGTAAAGAAAGAAGTCAAATTATACTTGTTTGCAAATGATACAATCTTATGTTTGAAAAAACCTAAAGACTCCACCAAGAAAAACCCAGATCTGATAAATTTAGTAAAGTTGCAGGATACAAAATCAACCTATAAAAATCAATAGCAGTTCTATGTGCCAACAGTGAACAATATAAAAAAGAATTCAGAAAAGTAAACCCACTTAAAATAGCCAGAAATAAAATTATAATAAATTCCTAGGAATTGACCAAAGAAGTAAAAGATCTCTATAATGAAAACTACAAAATACCAACGAAAGAAATTGAAAAGGACTCCAAAAAAATGGAAAGATATTCCATGTTTATGGTTGGAAGAATCAATTTTTTAAATGTCCATACTACCCAAAACAATCTACAGAGTCAATGCAATCCCTATCAGAATACCAATGACATTCTTCACAGAAATAGAAAAAAAAAAAACCCTAAAATTTATATAGAACCACAAAATTTATATGGAACCACCAGAATAGCCAAGGCTATCCTATGTAAAAAGAAAAAACTAAAGGAATCACATTACCTAATGTCAAATGATACTGCAGAGCTACAGTAACCAAAACAGCATGATACTGGCAAAAAAACAAACACATAGACCAATGGAATGGAATAGAGAACCCAGAAACAATTTATACACCTACAGTGAACTCATTTTCAACAAAGGTGCCAAGAACATACACTGGGGAAAAGACAGTCTCTTCAATAAATGGTGCTGGGAACACTAGATATCAATATGCAGAAAAATAAAACTTGACCCCTATCTCTCGCATATACAAAAATCAAAATGGATTAAAGACTTAAATCTAAGAACTAAAACTATGAAACTAATACAAGAAAACATTGGGAAAATCTCCAGGACATTGGTCTAAGCAAAAATTTCTTGGGCAATACCCCACAAGCACAGGTAACCAAAGCAAAAATGGACAAATGGGATCACATCAAGTTAAAAGGCTTCTACACAGCAAAGGAAACAATCAACAAAATGAAGAGGCAACCCACAGAATGGGAAAAATATTTGCAAACTACCCATCTGACAAGAGATTAGTAACCAGAAAATATAAAAAGCTCAAACAACTTTATAGGAAAAAAAAAAAATCTAATAAAATGATCAAAAATTGGGCAAAATATTTGAATAGACATTTCTGAAAAACAGACACACAAATGGCAAACAGGCATATGAAAATGTGCTCAACATCACTGATCATCAGACAAATGCAAATCAAAACTACAATAAGATATCATCTCACCCCAGTTAAAATGGCTTACAGCAAAAGACAGGCAATCACAAATGCTGGTGAGGATGTAGAGAAAAGGGGACCCTTGTACACTGTTGGTAGGAATGTAAATTAGTATGACCACTAAGGAGAACCATTTGGCAATTCCTCAAAAAACTTAAAATACAGCTACCATATAATCTAACAATCCCAATTCTTTTTAGAAAACATTTTTAGAGACTGGGTCTCACACTGTCACCCAGGCTAGAGTACACTGGTGCCATCATAGCATTCAGCAGCTATCAGTGCCTGGGCTCAAGGGACCGTCCCTCCTCAGCCTCCCAAGTGGCTGGGATTATAGGTGCATACCACCATAGCTAGCTAAAATTTTTAAATGTTTTATGTTTTATTTTGTAGTCTTACTATGGTTGCCCAGGCTGATCTCAAACTCCTGGGCTCAAGAAATTCTCCTGCCTCAGCCTCTCAAAGTGCTGGGATTAAAGGCATGAGCCACAGTGACTGGTCTTCTCAATTCTTTTGTAAAGCCATAATAATTTTGATGCTGATAAGTGTATTATTCCATTCTTGCATTGCTGTAAAGAAATACCTGACACTAGGTAATTTATAAAGAAAAGAGGTTTAATTGTCTCACCGTTCTGCATGCTGTACAGAAATCATAGTGGCTTCGGGGGAGGCCACAGGAAACTTACAGTCGTGGTGGAAGGTGAAGGGGGAGCCCGTTCTTCACATGGCCAGAGCAGGAGGAAGAGAGAATGGGGAGGTGCCACACACTTTTAAACAATCAGATCTCATGAGAATTCACTCACTATCACGAAAACAACACAAAAAGGGGAAATCTTCCCCCAAGATCCAATCACCTGCACCAGGCCCCACCTCCAACATTGAGGATTACAATGTGACGTGAGATTTGGGAGGGGACACAAATTCAAACCATATTACAAAGTTAAAAAGAAAAACCAAACAAACCTGTAGATCATTCCATTTGGTCACATTATTTTATTTCCTGTATCCATTGCTAGATTCAGTTTGCTGACATTTAGAATGTTTGCATTTTTAGTCCAACGCACATAAGTTGAGACTAAGGAACACTTACTGTCCTGCTGGAAGGAAGGGTCTTTATAAATGAAAGCCTATCAGAATGGATTCTGATGCACCCTCACATAAAAATAAAAGCAGAAGGCAGAAGAAGACCTGGGTTCCAGTTGCCATCTCTGTAGGAAGTCAGCAACTGTGGACCTTGGTCAGGAAGTGTAAGAACGATGTATTAATGATCATCTTTAAAACTTCTGCTGTGTTATTTGAGTTGCTCTTGCTCTACCTCTCCACATATTTGCATTAAATCCTTTAAAAAGAAGATGGCCTTAATGCTTGTCCTAAGGGGCAGCAAAACAAGGCAAGACTTGGGAAAACAGCAACCTCCCTGGCATCCAGGCTGGGGAAGGTGAGAACTACTAATGTGAGTTGTGGGTGGGCTCAACAGTTGAGCAGAGTAGTTGAGGAGCGGGTCTTGACTCTGGGACATAGGGTGCAAGGTCTAGGAAGTTTGCATCATTTGCTTCCCTCAAGTTCAGGGAAGATGTCTATCTCCTCACCTGATTAGCCCCTTGATAGAGTTTGGATATGTGTCCCCGTCCAAATTTGATGTTGAATTGCAATCCCCAATGCTGGTGGTGGACCTGGTGAGAGGTGTTTGGATCATGGGTGTGGATCCTTCGTGGCTTGGTGCTGTCTTTGTGATAGCAGTTCTGGTCATTTAAAAGATGTGGCGCCTCCCGCTCACTTTCTGTCTGTTGCTCTTGCTTTTACCATGTGATGTGCTGCTCCCACTTCACCTTCTGCCGTGATTGGAAGCCTCCCTGAGGCCTCCCCAGAAGCAGACGCTGCCATACTTCCTGTAGAGCCTGCAGAATCGTGAGACAATTAAACTTCTCTTCTTATAAATAAATCAGTCCTAGATATTTCTATAGAGCAATACATGAATAGACTCATATGTTCCTATTAGCCAATGGACTCATTCCTTCAACATTACTCACCCCATCATTTCCTTCAACAGTGTTACCCACATCTGTCATCCGATTGGCTACATGTCACCATCTTTTTTCTATCTGCACTTCCCATTAACTCCTCCTACCCCTCAAAGCCTCACCTCTCCATGAAATGGCTCTGAAATCCTAATTATTAAATGCATTAGGCACTTTTAAATCCTTATCTTTCATAACTTTGCTGTATTTTCTGCAACTTGGGTTTTTTTGTTTTGTTTTGTTTTGTTTTGAGACAGGGTCTCACTCTGTCAACCAGGCTGGAGTGTAATGTAATCAGGGCTTACTGCAGCCTTGACTCCTGGGTCCAAGTGATCCTCCCACCTCAGCCTCCCAAGTAGCTGGGACTACAGGCATATGCCACCATGCCCACCTAATTAAGAACCATTTTTGTGTGTGTGGAGATTGGGTCTTACTATGTTGCTCAGGCTGGTCTTGAACTCCTGGGCTCAAGTAATCCTCCTGTCCTAGCCTCCTAAATTGCTGGGATTACTGAAAACTTGGGGTTTCTAACAACGATGTATTTGGCCATTTAAACTTCCCACTGCTTCTGAGACCTTAAACTTTCATTCAAGGCTTTTCACAATCTGGAGTCCCAACTTGGGTAGGTCAAAATCTCTTTGGACTTTGTTTCCTCAACTATCAATGAATTAGATGCTCATTACTTTTTCCTCTGGCTCAAAATTAAAATTCTAAGCCTTCCCTGGTCCTTCTCAGCTGAAACCTGTCTTCCTCCTCTGAATGTGGGTCAAAGGCTAATTCTACCTATCATGTATTGCATCAATTCGTCTAAGAAATCATTTGCACATCCCCTTTATGTTGAGAGTTGTGTCAGAGGAAGGGGAGGAAAAGAGATAGACCTGGCCCCTGCCACTGAGAGCAGTGCTACTGGTGTGTGTATATGGAGCTTGTCATATGAGATACTTCCTTTAAGAGCCGGAGTTAGCTACATATCCCATCAGGGTTTGTACAAAGTAGATACAAAGAAGGGTTTGCCAAAAGCATAAAAAGCCCTTGTGCACCTAAACGTTACCTGCTCACCTGACTATGCTCGTGGAGCTAGCAGGAAGTTCCCCGGGTTAGGAGATATGGCAGGGTGCTTTTCCCGAATACTGCCTACTTTAACACTAGTAGGGAAAGACTTCAGATTCTCAATAAAGGGAAAAACAAGCTATGTAAAGGACAGACCCTTCTTTTTTAGGCACTGGCGTGAGATTTTAAATAGTGGTACTTTTCACTTCAGATAGAGGATTCAAGTTTATTTATTTTTCTTCTTTTGCTTAAGTAAAGCCAGATGCTAAGCAAGGTATGAATCATGTGGAAAGCTTTTAAAGGTGGTGAGGACAAATGATCACTTTGGTTCAGATCACTAAAATACTCAAAAAATGCTCACACTGAAGTATCAGGAATGCAAACATGATAAAAAGTTAAAAACTACCCTGATGAGAAAACATTTTAAAAATGGCAATGACGGTAAACTGGTCAGCTTCTACTACAGACTGTTGGGTCTACGGCTTCTTATCAGAAGTTTTCTCACAAGTTTTCAAACAGCAAAACCAAAATGATTACTGGAACTACAGTGTTGAATACTATTTAGTAAGTAGTCTCTGAACTGGAACAATCTGCTATGGCACATGTTTTGTTTCATTCATGATTCCAGTGATTCCTCTTACAAGCTTTTTCTGTGCATTTGGCCTAGAAGAAAGGACAGTGTGGGGTTGACAGTGATGGTACTTCTGAACCCAGAAGATTCCATTTTCCAAGCCTCTGACTATAAGGGGTTCTCAGGGCCTGCTGAGATGTGTTCCATCACCACAGAAACCATGATTTGGCATTCAGCAGATCCAGGTTCCCAGGAAACCCAAGGTAAATCCAAAGGTTTATTAGGGACATCAACAATTTTAGGGTTGGAAGACAAAGGAGGATACAAATGATTGCTGCAATACACAAAAGTTTTATTTTTGACTTTTTTCTTCTTTTCTGAAGGCAAAATAAAATAGAACTGAACATCAATGAATTTTGTACAACAAAAACAACTTTTAATATGGAATAGTCCATGAACATTTTAAAATCTCGGAATGGCTTCCCTTTTTCAAAGTCATGCTTTCTTGCGGTCCACAAGGAATTGGCACGGAGGAGACAGTGGCAGCGGCGGGTGAGGTGAGTGGAGGAGGGGGCTTCTCTCAGATCCGTGTTAGCTGGTGCCACAAACTGGATGGGAGGATGCTCTCCACTTTCTCCATGACAAAGTTTAAGGGGGCAAACAAAGTGCTGAGGAACTGCAAAGAAACCAAAAAGACACAGAAGTCAGCAGAGACCTTGTTCAAGACTGTAAAACCAACCTCTCCTCCCACGCTTGCAGCTTAAGTCTCTGCATTACGAAAGTCTCAAAAGGCGACCATTTCATCTTTATGTTTACAGGAAACATCAGCTGATGGTCAAAACTACATTCCAGTCCTTGGCCCCAGACAGCACTGTTAGATAACAGGGAGAAGTGTCAGCTGACAGCCCCCTCACTCCCCTGACAGGTGGCCCACGGTCCCGAGGTCTTCCTGCTAGCCTTCAGCATCTGCTGGCTGCCATGCAGATGACTGGTCCATCAAACAGGAATGATGGATTGGCGGCAGGTGGGCATAAGAGTTAAAAAATTGTGACAACTTAGACAAGCTGCTCATCTAGCTGGGTATAGAGCTCACTTTAAATGGAAAAGGCAATTTTAAAGATCAAGTGTATTGTGTATGAATTTCTTTGCAATCCCACTGCCTCCCAAACACCAGTGCAGCCTGGGCTCCTTTCTGAGTCATGTGTTTAGCAGCATGCCTGGGACCCTGGGGGAAGGCGGCAAACTGGCGATTCCATGGAGGACAGGTCGTTGTTAAGAGAGGCTGCTCCGAATGTACCTCTGGGAGCTCTTTTATTTGGTTACTAAAGTCCTTTCTGCTCTTCATGTAGAGAATAAAGCTCATTAGCTGTGTCTTTTAAGAAAGCCAAATGCTTCACCATGAGACTCTTTTTAATATATTCTCAAATCCATTCTAATTCTGTTATTGTGAAGAATCAGCTTCATTCCACAACCCTTCCAACACCTGGCAGAAGAGGTACCCTGTCTCAGGCAGGAAAGAGAGAGGTGTTTGGATGGTTCCATTGTCCTCTGTCTGCTCAGAACCCAGGTATTGTCTCACTGGGGTTCGACACCTGGTTCTTGTACTGTGGAGCCCTTTGTCCTAAGCCCTTGTCCGTTACACAGCACCATCGACACCACTAAGAATTTCTTGTAGAAGTGTAATGCAGCATGTGTGTTTATATGCAGAGGGGATCATAGTTCTGAGGTCAAGCAAGTTCAGCACATTTAATGAAGTGAAATCAGGCTCCTTCACTAGGTGTAAGTTCTGTGGACTGTGGGTCTTCAAGAATAGGTATGGTGGGCAAGTTTCCCAAATTTGCTGACCTAGAATTTTCCCTGTTTTTTTTTGTTTTGTTTTGTTTTGTTTTGGGACCAGCAGAACACACACTGGGAAGGCCTGCACCACATTATAGCCAGATCATCAAGTGTGAGATCTGTATAATGGAAAACGAAGAGAGCATAAAATCTAGGATCCTTCTCCAACCTGTCTTTTACACCAATTAAATCTATTTATTTAGTAAGGCACTTAAGTGCTGGGGGAAATATAAAAGGGTCTAAGACAAAACTAAGCTCCCACTGTCAGGAAAAAAAAAAGAAAGAAAAAAAGCCCAGTGGGGGAGGAGGCCACAAAGATCTGGACCAAGCAAAGTAATAACCAGATATAGGCTATGACAGCAATCAGGATAGGAGCCCAAACAAAGCACTGGGACTGGAAAAGGGAGATAATTCATTCTGTTGAAAGGAGCAGGAACACTTCTGAGAATGAGGCAAGTGAAATGGACTCCAGTGGATGCCTGGAATGTCAAAAGAGAGAGATGGGGTAAGGATGGTAAAGGAAGAAATAGGAGCAGGGTGGGCCCTCCAGGCTCAATCAACAGCCAGAAGAGAAATGAAAAAGCAACAGTATGAGCAGAAGGTGATAAATGCTTCAGTTTAGCTAGGATAGTTAGAAGAAGTAGAGTTCAAAAGTGGCTAAGAAGGACACTGGGGAGGGTCCTGCGTGCCAGGCTGGATCTGCAGTTAAGAAACAGGCAGCCATGTCAGTGCTTGAGCAAAGAGGAGATGGTGCTATCCTCAAGTGGGTGCCAGGTACATGGCAGTTTCTGATAACCTTCTGAAATTATCCTTTGTTGAGTTCACAGAGCCACTCTACAGAATAGATGGCCTATCCTTTTCAGTTTAGAGCTGGACTGGGTGCACCCATGAATGCAGTTGGAAGGCATCATGGGAGATAATGGGCCTGGGAATGAGCAATTAATGCCAATGACTCTCAGAGCATTTGTAAAATCCTAGTTATAAGAGGATAATATGGAACAAGTCTACTAATTGTATTATCCCAACATGATATAAAATATACACATATATACAATTATATATGTCCGCATATGTGTATATATACATACACAGACACATACATAATCAGAGACCACCAATGCTCCATAAACCACAGCATCTGTCTATAATACTCAACTTCATAAAGAGGAGTTAAAGTGTTACAGTGGTCTGGATAAACCAGAGATTCTGACAGGTGGCGGAAGATCAGGCTCAATAAACAAGGTGATATTGCTGGCAACATTATCATATCCTAAAGACTTGTCCGAAAGCAGATTTAGAACTGTTGAAGCTGTGGTTGAGTGGGAAAGGAACTGCTAAATATTGAGCCATTGCAGCCACTGAGCTCTTATTACAACTGCTGAACATGAGCCAGTACAGTTAGATAGCAGGCGTCGCTCACAGTGTGGACTCAGGGTGATTCATACACGCTAAAATGCGGGGACCTCAGGGAGGCTCACCTTGAGTTGCAGAATGAATGGAGATGTAACAGTGCTGGCTTAAAATAAAGGCCTTTTTTGTTGTTTTGTTTGTTTGCTTTGTTTTGGGCACTAACCTGACTTGGATAAAAAGCACAAAAGTGAGGCCTCTGAAAATCAAGAGGAGAGCTTCATCCTGTTTGATGTCCACAAATGCCCTCTTTTCCCATGCTGCATAGCAAAGTACAGTGGTCCCTTTTTTCCTGGATGACACCTGCCCTTCTCAACAAGCTTCCACAGGAAAGCCGTAATGCCTCCAACATATAGAATGATTCACTTCTATCCCTCCTATCTAGAATGTTCTATCCCTGGGAGACTTCACAAAGACTCCCTTGAGCTTTTTCTTAGAGGGCCTAATTTACTCTCTCACAAACCCCAGTTGAGATGTGCTCCCTTCATTACTAAGCCACCTTCTTATAGCATGCCTCCCATCCCACACCTGCAAGGAAGCAGCGGACAATGTAGAGAGGTGTCTGAAACTGCTAAGCCCTTTTACTTAGTAACCAAATAAAGGCTAGTGTCTTGCATAAATAAAGGCTAGGAGGTATTAAAAAACTGTGCTTTGGGAGGCCAAGGCAGTGGATTATGAGCTCAGGAGATTGAAACTATCCTGGCCAACACAGTGAAACTCTGTCTCTACTAAAATACAAAAAATTAGCCTAGTATGGTGGCATGTGCCTGTATTCCCAACTACTGGAGGCTGAGGCAGGGGAATCGCTTGAACCTGGGAGACAGAGGTTGCAGTGAGCTGAGATCGCGCCGCTGTACTCTAGTCTAGTGACAGAGCAAGACTACCTCTCAAAAAAAAAAAAAAAAAAAAACACAAAAGTCTGGAGGTGCATGACTTGCTTGGGATGCTCAGTTATATTTCTGCACATTTGAAAATTAGTATTTTTTAGTTGGAGACCCAAGCAATAAAGCAATACACAATCAGAAAACAGCAGTTTTCACTTGACTTAGGGGGAATTTATTGCTGAAAAGTTAAGTCTGAATGAGCAACACCAAGAAAACCTGGAAGAGCTTATTTATCTCAATGTCTAAAACTGTCCAGAAGGCAGAGGTACCTGGTTAAATCTTAAATCAAAATACCCCAGGATTCAATGAGTGTCTTGTAGTGAGAAAAAGCAACTGAACTAATTAAAAAAGAGAGAGACACTTCAATTGCCTAAAACACCATCACTTAGACGGTCACGGCTCCCAGCAGGCTTCATTAGCATTCAAAACGCCTCTGCTTATCTGAGTAAGTTCCAGGTGCCCTACTGCAATCAGACAATTGACATTTCACAGTAATCAATATCAGGCTTCAAAGAGGTTGAGGCCTATAAGTGAAGAGAGTCAGAAGTCAGGAGACTCAGTCTCAGGGAAGGAGAGAGACTAGAGAAGGAAAGACAGAGGGGTCAGAATGCTGACCTTCCCACATTCTGGGAGGAGGTGGGTTTGGAATGATAACGTATTTATGTGCACCCTTATCTCTGTAACTAAACATTCTAGGAAGAGTCAGTTCTAAATCACTGGGGTAATTAGATTAGGGGGAAATGCCGGTGGAAGCTGCTCCTTTCACTATTTCCCAGTGGTTCACACTTCCCTGTAAGCTTCCTTATGAGCCGCACATCATGATCACCATGTAAACACACTGGAGAGTTCCCAAGCCAGCAGCTGGGGGTGGCAGTGCAATCTCTCTGCATCTACTAAAGGTCACTGTCCCAGGGACATTATCTCAGGGAAGGGCTGAGAAAATCACTTTCACAAGCTGCAAATGGTCACAGGCAGCCTCTAAGGCATTTGTGATAACCTGCGGGGTGTGGGGTGGGAGCTTCGGGAGGGGCCTGATGAAGTGACCAGGGTGAAGATGCAGAGAAGACTCAGGGGGCAGGTCGAGGAGGAGGCAGGAGAAGGGGCTTGTCTCAGTAAGACCATCCATCTTCCTTCCCCACAAAGTCTCTCCAGACATTTTGGAAACTGCTAGACCTTAATGAAGGGCAAGATAAATGTGATTCGCCAGACAGAGGTTTACATGCAAACTTATCTAAAGAACATTTGAAAACTACGGGGAGCTGACCAAACTATCATACCTTGGTAGCGTAAAAAATAAGAGGACCCTAAACGCAGATTTATATTTTCTTCAATCATTTAATCCTATACTTAAAACCAAAGCTTTGAAAACATTAAATGAGGAGAGTGGCGTCCTGTCCCGCATCCGTAATGAACACCCCTCTCCGACACTCTGGAAGCACAGCTACATAGCCATTCACAGTCTAGAGAATGCTCAGGTGTATTCTAGTCGCTATCCTTCCCTCTGCATTCCCAGTCCCCTTGCTGGTTAAAGTGGGCTCAGGCAATTACTCATTCTATTCAATACAGTGGTTGTACATCCACATCACCAGCGCTTGACAGCTCAGGTGGCCATGCTGATCCCAGATCAATTAAGTTCACGTTGTGGGGGCAGGCCTCAGTAATTTTTAAGTTTCTCAATGATTCCAAGGTACAGCCAGGGAAACCATTAATTCCTGAAAAGCTTCCACCTGAACAGCTCTGGGGGTACACCACTGCAGCTGCAAATAGGTGCTTGAAGGTTCAGCTTTCCAAACAGTGTCCCTGGAAGGAGATGGGAGAATCCCCTCCATCTCCATCCTTGGAATCTGCTGGGGGCTTTGTTAAAAATACAGATTCCTCCTGCTAATTAATACTCAAGATTTTGGATTTCTGGTGGTGCGGCCAGGTGACTATATAGACTAGAGGCTGGGAATCTTAACTGATTCAAAACTCCCACTAAGTGCTATTACAGTTGGTTTAATGAAGAATACTGGACTAATGACATACTTTTACAAATATGCTCTAGAAATATTTAACAGAAAAACAGAAAATGTAAAAGAGCAACAATTGTTTAATGTTGTAAAAATATTCTTATTTTAAATTTTACTAAGTTACACTCAGTTCTGGCAACTACTTTTACTCAGAGATTGGCTAGGGAGTAGAAGAAATTAATAAATAGTCTAGGCCCATAAACTAAGGAACATTCAAGGCAGCAATATGGGTGATAATGGGTGTAGAAATCATGTCATGCACAGAAGACTTAAGGAAATGTAAGATATTCTACCTGGAGGAAAAATCAGGTAGTCGGTTAGAGGTGGCCATGAATGAATGAGTGTCCTAAGAATTCACAAGAGAAGGAGGGCTGTTTGGTGTACACTCAAAGTACAGAACAGGAATAAGTGGAAACTAAAGGGAGGCAGATTTTCACAGTATAAGGCAAAGTTCTGAGTAATCCAATAATGAAATAGGCTTTAATGTTTATAAATATGTAAGTACCCCATCACTGAAAGTATTCAACATGAGTCTAGGTGACTACCACTGAAGACTGCTATTAAAGGCAATTTGCTTCAGGTCCATTTCAACTCTAAGAGGCTATAAGTATAAAGAAGAGAAAATACAATGCTAAGCTGTCTCTGATTTTTCCATTGACTCTTTCTGCAGAGACCACTGCCATTTATTTATTTATTTAATAATAATTTATTGAAAACCTACTATATGCAAGGCACTGTGCAAAGCCTTGGGGTTACAGAGATAAGGAAGACAGCATCCTGCTCTCAAGGAGCTCACATTCTAAATGAGGACAGACAAGTTTTCCACAATTATAACACAGTACAATCAATGTGAGAATATATGTATTCATGGAATACTGTGGGCTCATGGAGGAGAGACGCCTAACTCAGCTTAGAAGCACTTTAATGAAAGCTGAGTACGAAAGAACGAAGAGGCATTAGTAGAGTGGACGAGTAGGGTGGTGACAATGAAGGGCATTCCATGCACAGCAAACAGCATGTGCAAAGGCACAGAGGTGTGCAGGAGCCTGGTACATGTGGGAATGGTGAGTGATTCATTATGACTGAAGAGCAGTGACTGTGCAAGAGTTGGGAGAGCTGAGGCTGAGGGGTAAGCAAGGGTCAGATAATAAAGAGCCTTAGATGCCATGCTGAACAACTGGGAATTGATCCTGAAGTGACTGGGAAACCACTGGAGAAATTCAAGCAGGGAAGTGACATGCTCAGAAGTGCAAGTCAGAAAGACCATTCTTCTGTCAGTATAAAAGAAAGGTTGGTGGAGGATAAGACTGGAAACAAGCAGACCAGTTAAGACTATGGCAGGAGTTCAGGCAAGAAATAACAAGGACCTAGACTAAGAGGGATGCTTTCGGAAAAGAAGGAGGGAAAGAAGAGGAATAACATTTACTGAAGGCCTAGTTGCTTAGGAGGTTAGAACTGACAGATTGCGAAGGCCAAGACAGATGGGATGTGGGGAGTGAGAGAGGGTAGAATTTGGGAGGGCTGCCGAGTTTCTGGCTTGAGCAACGGGGTGGATGGCGGAGGTCAGGAATACAGGAGGAGGAGCAGTTTTGGTGGTGGGGGAAGAGGGGTGATGAGTTCAGTTTTGGAAATGTTGAGATTGAGGTGCCGGAGGGATTTCCAGTTCATCTTCAACACGCATGAAAATACTCTTGCAATTCCAGTCCCTGAACTCTGCCGAGCAGAAAATGTCAATCATCTGGAAAGGGATTAAATCAACCCAGCCAAGTTAGAAATCATGCTTTCTGATTGCACTGGACTTGAAATCTGAATGTAGTTCCAGGGATACAACTGATACTCTTTTCCTTATTCCTTCTGTTTCAAACTCATCTGTGGCAAGATCAGTAAACTTATCCTTAACTGCATGTGCAGGTTGAAATGGTCAGTTTTCAACAAAGAAATTATGGTTCTTGACTGTCAATGCAGATGGCTTTTCTTATTAAAGCTCCTCTCCCCAAGCTCCTTAAAAACTCTTAATGGATTTCCATATTTCTAAATGTCATTTCAGTTTACTTCTTAATAAGCCCTTCACACCCTCTGTTCATTCCTTAAACAAGCCAAAGGTTTGCAGCCATTTAAAAAATTATTTAAATCATCTCTGAAAACGTAAATCTCATCCTTCACTAAGGAAAGAACCACGATAGCCAAAGATTAGATATAATGTCATTCAATTATAGAAAACCAAATAATTTCCCACACATTTTTCATTTGCTAGAATTCCCTAAATCATTCCACCCCTTTGGACCTCCTGCATTTTTTGGAAACTGCTAAGAATTTGTTTTGTGAAACGAGGCAAGACATGCAGTAATAACCTGCACTTTCTCATTTGACCCTTAATGCTTTGATTCCACTGATGATCATGAAAATTAAATGATGAGCAATGATCTTTGCAGGCTCGTATTCATTTCTGCAACGCAACCTTGTTTCTCTTATGCTGCTTCCCTTGGCTTTCCCCAACCATTCCCCGAGGCCTCCCTCTGGGCAAACACTCACAGCTTTTGCGAAGACCCCCATAAGTTCCGGGAACTGATGTGTCAGGAGGGCCAGCATGGCTGTGAATGAACATAATCCAGCAGTAAAGAGAATAAAGAAGGGAAGCTCCTTCTTTGGGTAAACTGAGACTTCATGGAAAGCTGTGGAGAAGACCAAAAGGGAAACATCAGGGCTGGAATAAAATGCATTCTCAGGGATGGTCTATATGACGGCACTGACCCCAGAGCTTTGGAAAGAGTTGGAAGACTATTGGAAATGAACAAAATAGTGCACCTGACAAACCGTAGCCAACATCTGACCCAGCCTTTGGAGGCCCATCTGCTGGTCACAAGTGTTTGTCCAACCTTCAGCACTCTAGATTGAGGCAGGAGGGGGCTAATGTGGGGTTGCCTTCATGGGAGGGAAGAGGAGCACTGCCGATGCCTAATGTATAGTATTTCTTTCTCAAAAGCAAACACAACTAAAACAATAGAACTTTACTCAAATTACAAAACACGTATTCATTGTACAAAACCTGGAAATCCAAAATCGAGTATACATGGTTAAAAAAAAGTGCTCCTGTCTATATTTTTTCCTTCCTGTATTAAAAAAAATCATTATAATATGGTGATACTAGTTTCTTCTGTATTTTTTCCTGGCACTCTCTAGGTATGTCAGTGGAGGGTGCCACCCTCATAGAGAGATATCCAGCGAGGACCTCACATGTAGGTAGGTCTATTTAAACTGCAAGAGGAAAAGGTCAAGGCTGCTAGGGTTTTGCAATAATCAAAAAACAAGAAAAGCTGGTGCTCTCTAAAGTACCCTCTATAACTTTTATATTTCAAACATTGGGTTTGAGAAAACCAAAAAGCTGTGGGACAAAGGTCAAGAGAATCACTTCCTTCTCTGTGCTCATTGCAAGGCTGCCTGAGAGACTGCCTGGGTGGATGGGGCTGGCCTGCAGGAGGAGAAAGAGCGAGGGGCTGTAAAACTGCACATGAGCAATAGGCCACTCTAAGAGGACCAGAGGGTCTCATGGTCCTCAGGGAATACAAGATCTAGAGGCCTTTCCTCTACCTTTCAGCTCCTGTTCCTCAGAGCCTCAACAGTAATCCACAAGGCTGAATGCTGAGGACAGAGGGGATCCAGGTAGAACTCCACACAGACAAACATGCCTACCATGTCCAGGTAGGTCAGCCTGCTGGGATTCAAACACCTGGAGCAAGTGTGCTCAGGGCCTCGTGTGGCTATAATTACACTTTTAATGTGCAAATTATGGGTAGCACTTAAAACAACCTACCTTCTTCATATCCTCACCCTCAACATCCAACCAAAAAAGATTTTGGAGGGAGACCAGACTTGGAGCACTGCATTCAATTAAATTAATGTGAGCCACAATTTTCTGTTTCGGGCTTATAAAGATTATCCCTATAAGGTTTCTTGTAAGAACTGTAATCTTGTTCTAATAACTAATCTATCCCCATGGAAACTTAATTGAACGCGATTAAAACATTTAAAAACATTGTACATGTCAGAAAACTGCCTTTCTTACCAGAAAACCAAAACTTAACAAGGATCTCCCTGAAGGGGGAGTCAAAAGGTAAACTATGGGCCCATGGTGAGGATTTCTGAAATCAACTCTAATGCCGTGTGAGGCACCAGAGACTGTTCACAATCAAACTCAAACAATGAGGAACACATCAAGGAGATCTTGCAGTTCCCTGAGTAACAAATCTTGAACTGGGCCTGGCTAGCAAGGAGGTGAGTGAGCACCTCCTGCTACCTCAATCTGATGACAGCCGTCGAGTTCTACACCCAAATCCCACCATGCTGGAGACTCATGACTGGCTTGATGATGCTGGTGTTTGAAAATTTACTATGCACCCAGGACTCTAAAGTTACACTGTTCCTCTGGGCAAAGTATTTATATATGTTACAGCTATAAGATATTGATATAACTGGAGCTGATGAAAGGGCAGAAATGGCAGGAGACAGGACAGAGAAGGGAGAAGAGCTAAAATTTGGAGCTTATTATCTGAGGGAGAAAAATATATCCTAAGTCAGGGCTACATGAAGAGCCTGACATGATCCTTGCACACAGTATGATTTGATAATAACCATTTAGCCTGAATTGTCAAAACAATGTTGTATTACAGCAAAGCAAAATAATATTTTCCACATGTGGTATGGGCCATTAGACTGCTAGCAGTGTAAGGTAGTCAAGGGCAGGGTTTTCTTTTGTGTGCTTTCATACAGTGCTGAGGCTGCATGTGTGCTCTGCACATGGTACTGAGCCACTACGTGCAACCCACGAGGTGCTCACAGGAAATCCCTCTGGCCAGAGCACTGTCCCACCACAGAGCACACCGCCCTGTCCCGCAACACCACCTGGGGCTGTGGTGCCAGCACCCTCCCATCCATGACTCATCTGCAGCTCCCTCTCCATCAGCAGCTCCTCTTCAAACTGGTCTGTGCAGACCACATCTGTCCAGCTGAAGAGCCCAGGCAGAACCCTGCCAATGGACCAGCCCAGCAGATACCAGCCCAAACCAGGGCCTCTGTGCTCAGGTCAATCAGTACATGGAGTTTCTTCATCTATATTTCAATCCTTTGGCATCTTTCCCTTTGATAAATTTGGAGAGGCTTGGAGGAACAGGAAGCCAAACCCACTCACGTAATTCACTTTAATACATATGCTATCAAACAAGGACAGGGGTTTGGGGAAAAGTAATAAAAGACGAAGGTTATAAACATTGATATTCCCACCTCTTCCAATCCCCACCTTTCGCCACACACCCTCACTGGCTGAAGAGAGGTGAGACTTACATGGAAGCAGCTCTCGGTCTGCTGTTTCTGTACAGATTGGGTAAGGATAAAATAGATGCCCCTTTTCCAAGGGATAAGGGATCATCCGGAAAGCTGAAAAGGAGAAAAAATATGTCAGATATGGCCAAAATTTGTGTCATAACTTTCCGACTGCAAAAAGCGACGTTTGAGCATTTTTATAACAGGGAATACTTCTCCAAAGGAGGCAAGGCTTACCCGACCAAGCTATGTGCCAGATAAAATGTCAGAGATGAATTATGATGTATTACTCACACATTCATCTCACACTATATATTCTGGGCAAACCTCACAAAACTGGGTGGGGACAGAGGTGCAGAGGGGTGGGGAAGCCATCAATATCAATGGCCAGAGTTTCATCATCTACTGAATATTAGTAAAATGTTATAGGCACTAATTCAATATAGCTAAACAAACAGTAATAACGCAAACCTGGATTAAAATGCTTCCCCAAGAAGGAAATGTGGATTGACTTGTTGGAGTTTGTATAGATGTACAAATAAGAAAGGCACTCTACCAAGTCGATTTAAAAAATAATGTGTAAGTGGATTTGAATTCCAACCAAGATGAATAAAAACAAAAATCTAAAAATGTATAACTTGGGAGGTATTTCTAAACTTTATGAAATGTTTAAATCTTCAATATCGTGTGGGAAAATTGATCTGGAGAGATTGATTATCTGTATTTTGATGACGTTAGGCCACATAAATTCTGCTTTTGTAGCATCAGATGACATTAGGGCTCACACTAAATTACAGCTTTCCAATCAATCCATCCTTTCCCATGATCAGGCGTGTTACCCTCCCTGTTACAATGTCATCGGCATGTTAGTCTCACTGTTCCTATGAACAGTCCTCATAGAGGTAATTTTTCTTTAACAGATGTCCTCTTACTACAGCCTGCTGTAGATATAAAATATAAAAGCTATACCCTACTCTGGGAATGTCAGATAACAGTCCTTGCCTTCATGTATGTGAGGGATGGTGGCAACATGCAGGAATATTTAGTTTTAAATGATATATTTCAAGGAATCATAGCCACATCCTCAGCTGTGTAACTACCAGAGCCTTCTTAAAATGCTGTCAATGTACATATTTATCTTTTGCATACTTATTTCAAACAGGAATCAGAAACAAAGAATGTTCTCCCTCACAAGAAATGACAAGGTTCCATTGTAACCAGCATCAGTGCACATATGGTATTTATTCTGGTGTCTGAATATTATTTAAAAGTAAAAACATTATGTATGTGATTCCAGCATTTGGAATGCAGTCAATCTACACCGCAGTGGTATCACTCTGAGGTTACAGCACATTGCCACGGAGAATATAAATCACTATAAACGTGGGATTAGAGCAGAGCCAGTTTGCTGGCAGTTTGCTGAGGTAAAAATGTTATCAATTTTCCTCTCGTAACAGAAACCTCTTAAACAGAGATTAAAACATTAAAAACACCCCAGACTTTAACTCTGCTTAAAATGAAAAGCTCACCCTAGTTCAATCAGACCTTTTCGTTCACGCAAACAAAGATGACTTTTGCCCGCCAGAACAAGCAAGAGAGGAGTTCTTTGCACAGGTTGTTAACACACAGAGATCATTCCAAGGAAGCAACGTCTCTCTCATTAGAGCCAGACTTTCAAGAGAACAAAATGCCCCCCACAAAAACAAACAAAAACAAAAATAAGCCTTTTAGTGCCTTTATAGGATATGCTAAAATCTCTTCTGGGAAGTACTGAATTTAAACTTAAGCTACATTATGGCAGGATTTTAATTCCATTTCCCATAAATGATGGCTGCTACAAAAGCATCTGAAAAATGTGGAAAAACCTACATGGGAAGTTTTTTGTTTTTTTAATCCAGATTCTCCAAGTGCAAAGGGCTGCTGTAATTAAGAATCTGTTCAAGTTTGTATGATATAAATAAACCCTCAGTTTTCAAAGTGGCTATAAATTTGAATGCTAAATTTTATTCAAAATTGAAGTCAGTTTGCACTTCAGGGAGTAATTTTTTAAATGAAATGCAGGAGTGCAAGATCTTGAGAGTGTTCAACCATAGAAATCTATGGTTGGTTGGTGTCTTTTCAGTCAAATGCTACATACTTTTTACTGTAATATTTGGCATGCATACAGAATTTTGTGCATCAAGCTGGTCTTTTCCTTTTTCTAATTGGTTCTGGTCTTTTTTGGAGAGGTTAGAGACACAGCACAACTTTAAAACGAGTGCATGTGTACACACAACCACCCACCCACCCACACCCTCTTCCCGGATTGCCCTCCACCCCCATGATTATAAAGATGCTTATGGTGCATTAAAAAATCTCTCCCATGTCACTTGTCATTTGCATTGAGCTCATAAAATAGTATTAAGGCTTTTGGCTTCACTAAACAAAAGCAAATACAATTTCTGCTTGCAATTCTATCCTTTACCCACCCTGCAGTGCAGGGCCCAGTCGGGTGTGAGATAAGCAGGAGAGGTCCAGAGACAGGCCGGGAGAGGCACTGCACAAGCCTTGCCAGCATCACCTCCCACCTCCTGGTCCCTTTCGCTGCTAAGACACACAACTGCTCCATGACAGCCTTGTGCCTTTTGCCAAATGTCCAGAAATTTTGCGAATCTAAGTATTAAAAACACACTGATTTGGTGGTAGAAATAAGAATAGAAAAAGATCATTTGAACAGATCTACTTTATGGATGAGTACAGGCCTAAAAATCTTTGAGAAAACACAAATTTCAGAGGAATTAAAAAGATACATGTATTGGGTTAAAAACAAAACAAAAAGCTAGGCCACTCAGAGTGAATACATGGTACATAAATGATATTTCTGCACTTTCTTCTGTGTGCCATGCCCTCCCCTACATTGATTTTGGTTGCGAATTTGCTGAAGGGTCAAAATGAAACTGGGAATTAGTGAAAGAGCAGATCATGCCTTCACAATCAAGTCTATGGCATGATGCTGACTTCTTCTATCACTGATCAGATACATTTTCTAGGTGCCAAGTCTATCAGTGCCATTCCCATCAGAGATTCTCAATTGACACTGGGCGGGGGGGGGGGGGGGGGGGGGAATCACCAGAACCAAAGAATGGACAAAAGGATATATATGTGAACAAGTTAATTCCTGATTTTCCCAATGACTCTGTCTACTACATAGGCAAAACTAGAATGTAACTGTAGACATTTCATCAGTCCATGATACCTTTTCAAAGAGTATCTTAGAGAACTTTATACAGACTATTTGCAGTACAGGGAACTGAGTTTGAATCTCAGCTCTACCTCTTATAATCAGTCGCTTGTCAAAAGGTGAGTGACTTCTTATGTGATGAGCACAAAGGTGAGCCCAGCACACACTGCCCCTGCCCTTCCCCACCAAGTGCCAGAAGCAGGATCCAATCATCACAAAAGTGAGAGTAAAGGTTTCCACAGTGATGAGCACTTCCAAGGGAGGCATGATGCTGTGTGTACATAATGGTGGAGCAGCCCAAGAAGCATCTAAAGGATGAGCAGGACCTGCCTAGACTCACTAGTAAATGACTTTGAGTGGGTCATTAATCTGTGTCCCTGTCTCTTAGTCTGTAAAATGAGAATATCACAGGCCTCAAAAGGCTGGTAAAGGAACTAAGTGTAACAGTAGAGGTCAAGGTGTCCACATATAGTGCCTGGCTGCTCAATAAACGTTGGGTTTCTTTCCCCCATATCCCTCTCTATTAAACCTAAAGTTCCTACTTTCTCTATCAGGCCATATTCTAGCTTATAAGTAAAAATGCTGCTTAATTGTTAATAATTAGAAATGCAAATGATAGAACAGGAAATTATCACCAAATTGCAGTATTATGTCCTCACTTTTAAGTTCAATGTAGTTAACTGGCCAGAAAGGCCATCTGTTTTTAGTGAGGAATTTGGGTGCAGCAATAAAGAAAATGCAAAAGTCAAAAGGCTCAGTTGGGATCCACATGCTTTCACTACGTAATTATGTGGCCTTGGGAAAAACACTTTCCCTTCGTTGGATTAAATGATGTTCTACTCTGATTTTGAAGAAAAATTCTACAGCAGAGTCCCTAACTTCTTAGTGACCCTCACCACTCTAATAACTCAGTTCCTACTTTCATGATAGATAGTGTATATACAAGCACTACTATCTATCTACTTGATGTGGGGCAGATATTCCCCTACCAAAGGAAATACTCTGCCTTAGTTCCCCTAAAAAGCACCACCTTCAAATCTTCTATTATTTAGTGGATTCTTTGGGGTGGGAGATCTCTAAGAAGAAAATAAAGAGCCTTACTTGGACAAGCAGAAAAAATATATACTGCACATGTGTGCATACATACACACACATACACACACACACTCTCTCTCTCTCTCTCTCTCTCTCTCTCTCTCTCTAATGTTCCTTCCAAAGCATTTCAGATTCTTATTCATCCTGATATCCTCAACATAATGTCTGGCACAAAGGAGGGACTCAATAAATGTTTGTTGAATAAAGTAATGAATGAATAAATGGACAATCAAGAAGAGACAGAATTTTCCTTTTAAAACCTCAGGTGGACCCATATGATAAGCCAGTCATCAAGACTGAATAAAGGAAAGGAGCAAGTTGGTTCTCCTGGGCAGTAGGTGGGGATGCATCATATGGTATCTGGAGTCTGGCTATTAGGCTAACTTAGCTATGACCAGGGACTTTGGCCGGTCATTACTTTCTCCCAAATTACAAAATTTAGCCTTGGATCTATGGAGGAGGGTGGTGAAATTTCTCTTTTGTATTTCAAAAGGTGCCAGCCTTATGAAGGAAAGGTTTGGTTGAGGAAATGCCCTAAGAACCACATCTTACAGTGAGCAGCATTTGCCATTATGTTCAAAGAGAATAAATTAGAATCAGAACCTCATCCTATGCTTCAACAATGGGCCATTTTCCCCTCTCAAAGGGAATACTCTGCCTTAGTTCTCCTAAAAAACTCTACCTTCAAATCTTATACATTATTTAGTGGATTCTTTGAGGTGGGGGATCTCTAAAAAGAAAATAAAGAGTCTTACTTGGTCAAGTTGGAAAAAAACGGAAACAAAGAAAGGCTAAGTGATTTACCCCATGGCAGACTGGCCTCCTGATATATAGAACTAGAAAGTTAAAGTTCACAGTTGTGGTCGGCAGGCAACCCTGCTTTCTAAAATAAATACAGCCAAAACAGAGCCTTGAAAATATAAAGATAGGAGGGAGATAAAACCACATCAGTATTAATACAGATAGAGTGGACAATGTGCCATTTAAAATAGGGCCCCGGCAAAAATTAAAAAAAAAAAGGGGGGGCCCCAGAAGGCATAATACTCTTGTAAAGAAGACCCAGTTCAAATGAGAGCCTTCATTTCTATGTTTTTTATATTCAACTCATACTTCCAGTGGTGCATGTATCTGAGGATAGCCAGAACTGACAGTGTTCAAAATAAATATAATTCAGATAAGGTGGCATGGTAGCTGTGTAATTAACTAGAAACATATTATAAAATCTTATAAATTAAAACTCTTGCCTTTCTTAATTATCTTGACTTTGAGGAATATATTGTGTAATTTCAGGGGCTGGGACCAGTGATGAATCAAACATTTTGGAAACCTTTGAAATGCTGATGTATTTGTGGTTGAGAATTCAGTTTTTTTGTTTGTTTTTTTTTTTTAAAACACCATATGTTTCAAACCCAAACAATCTCTGCCATGCATCAGCTGGACTTTGGGGCTTTATCAAAAATGGGAGGTTTTCTTTTTTTCAGCTTGATTGGTGGAAAACTTATTTAATTCCACTAATTAAGGATGACTAATGTTCCAACATAACAAATTCATTAAAAAGCAAAACAAAAACACCTCCACCCCTACCCCCAACAGTTTTGATAGATTAAGAATTTGTTTTAAATCTCCAAAAATAAATTTACTAACAATCATTTTAATGGAACCCAGTAAAATTAGGTACTATTACCTTCTTCCCTGAATTTTCTTTCTAATGAAAACGGGAAGTTGGAAGAAAGTTGGGGAATGGTCTTAAATTTCAGAATGAAGATAAAAATGATTCAAAGGAGAAAACCTCAACTATAAGGCTGGAGATGTCAAAAGGCACCACCAAGTGGTGCACTGGCAGAAGTGCAGCCTCCTTTGCTCTGGTACAGGCTGCCCACGCCTGGCCAGCGGACCTGAGAGGGAGCTGTGGCAACTGCTCTGAAATCAACAATCTGGGGTGGGTGGGGTATGGCATTCAATATAATTGGTGCTTCATCGTTTTTAAAAATTAGTAAAGTAAATGCTACTGTAAGTAGCTGAGTCAGAATTCTAATCCAAGTCATTTGATGGAAAATCCAGAGGGCGGAAACTCCCTTTAACTTAGAATGAACACAGATCCAGAAGCCATGTCAAAAGATTGGATAAAATTGTCTTGGTTTGGAGGGGTAATTCTTTCTTCTAAATTGCATGTTTTTTACAGCTTTGATTTTTAAAAAAGACCAAAAACATCTGTGATGAGATACTATTTTTAAAATATATGTGTATACAAGTATATATGTACATATACATATTTACGCTTGTCGAAAATTTAACAACACAAATATGAAGAAAAAAGAAATTATTTAAAATCCACAATTGAGTGGCAATCACTTAATACAGGCTTATTTACTTCCAGTGTCTTTCATTTATTTATACATACCTGTTATTTATCTTATAAAATTGGTGTCATTCAATATTTAAAATGTTTAAGTAAATATCAAACAGAAAATATAATTTTGTATAGGATGGTTAACTTTCTAAACATTACAGAGAGATCAGGTATAATAAATACACCCTAACCCTGTAAGTAGTGATGTAAATTTCTCTCATAGGCTTCCAAACAAATGTTTCAGAGATGACTGATCCTTGTATTCTTAATCTGTACAATGCAGTGAAGGAAAAGTGAACTTGGTTTTATATCCTGGATCCCCAATAGTGGCTGCAGTGTCAAAAAGGCACTGATTTCAATGAACCTGTTTCCTCTCTTGAAAAACTGGGATGGCCACCTCTGTCTAGCCTAACTCAGAATATTATCAGGGAGAGTTTATGATGTAAATGCAAGCGCTCTGTAAATTACCCAGTTATATAAACACTCTTCAAGGTTCGTGGCATTCTCAAGCATTTAGCATATAGTAAGCACTTCCACAGTCCTCTTTTCTAAAATGGAAATGTTATGGCTCCATGTGAAAACTGAATGGCAGTGTAAGTGACTTTGGCTGGGATCACAGTTACATGATTTTCACCAACACTTCTCCAGAGTGGTTCCTGCTTATCTGTAAGGATCAACTGCAGAATTTTCCTCTCCTATAGGTACCTGGCCATACTGTGTTATGTCTGAAAACCCATCTCCTCTTTCTATCCTAATAAAGCATTCTGCCAGTTTAATTTGAGAAAATTTAATCCCCATACAATCCCCTATCCTGGTTGGTTTTGCAACTCCCTGTTTCACTTCATGTTTCTTTCAATCTCATTATCCTTCCAGTTGATCAGAGCATCTTCCCATTGTTATCTGACTACATGGATAACTAATTTCCAAAAAGAGTTTCCAGTTATCCTTCGTAGATTTTTTTTTTCCTATGGTGATGCCATTTTTCTGTGGTGACACCATGTCTTCATCATCCTTTGTCCCACCCCTTTTTTGGTACTTTCTATAGGACAGGTAACTTTCTTTCCATCAGATTCAATGGATGAGCTTCTATTATTGTTTCCAAGATGCCAATCTACAGATATTTGGTAAGCTAACTTGTCCATTTAATTTCTCCACAACTGACACTAGGTAAGGCCTCTCATGTTCAGTCCTGCTGGGCTTTTCTGTCTCTTTCTCATGCTTAAATAAAAATTTATTTTGTTCCTTCTGATAGAACAGCTTACATACAACAGGAAGCACAAGCCAGAAGAGATTATGACCATGCTCACACACACCGTGTGGAGTGTGGTGTGTTTTAACCCATTTAAATACAGTTGCTGGTGCCACCAAGCCACCTGAAGTATGCTATTGCACTTACTGAGGAGGGGTGGAAGCACTGATCATGTCATCTTTCAAGTTATAAATAGTAATCTATAGAAGCAGACCCACAATTAATTTGTTAAAGAAATATTTTCAAAACTAAACAAAAATTTTCAATCAACTTTGAGTCCCATCTCTAGCTTATTTTTACACCATCCCATTTCACTCCCCAAACCTCCCTTCCTGCACCAACTTGGATTTCTGCTGGGTTAGGAAGGGCAGGAAAAGGGAGGAGCAGATTATCAAAATGAAAATGGAAGCTGCAAGGATAAACAGAGCGAAAGGATTAAAAAGACACTTGTTTGTGAGGTTGATCAGAGTGAGGGTGAGTTAGGAAAAAACTGTCAGAAGATTCTAATATTTATTGTTTTAGTTTCCCATGGGTGGAAAAAAAACCCTATGCTTCACATTGTACTTGTTTTGCAAATATTAATGCTAGTAGAGTGTCAATGCACATGGCCAGTAATTCATAGTCTTGAGCTTTCTTCCTTAATTACAGTCTCTCAAACAGCCCCACCACTTATCATTTTTTCATACAGTCCTAGCTTATAATAAACTTATAATACTGTCCTAGTTGTTCAAGGCTTGGTTCAAATCTCATCTGACTCATAATGTTACCCATGATCACTCCACCCCATAGACCTCTCCCTTCTGAAAAATCAACAGGCAGTTTCCACGTGCTGCTGGTTCTTCTTTCCATTTAGATGACACACTTCTCCAAGGCAAGGAACATGTCTCACCCACCATTACAGCCTCTTCTCCTTACACTGAATAATAATATCTATGGAGAACATGCCCACAGATTTATTTATTCCTACATTCATCTACCCGGCATTTATCCATTAATACGTGAATGCTATACCTCTTAGCAAACACTAGGGTTCCATGGCCATTGTCCTTGGTTTGAAGCATAGCTGCCACGCCTTTGGGTGTGGCCAGTCTGGCTCCAGTGGAGGATAGCTGTGGCTCTTAGCCAACCCTCCCAGAAAGGCCATCAAGAAGTGGTCATCAGTGTCCAGCACAAAGCCTAACCCCATGTCAAAGATTACCATGATGCTGTGGGGCTCTATAAGTTTACAAACAGGTTTTCAGGATAGCAGAGTGCCCCTCTGAAGAACATCTGGGTTCACCCCATCTATAAAATGAATTTACCATTCTGAGCTGTGGAAACAGCCTCACCACAGGAATACCCACCACCACTGGTGGATGGGAGAACCTAAGTCACTAACTGTCTTAGATGGGCCATCATAGAACACAAGGGTAATATATATGTATATCTTCATCATTCATCATAAACACCCAGTGCAAAAACATTTTAGCATCTTTTCATGCTCTTAAAAATGATTCAAAAAAAAAAAAAAAAAAGAAAATTACTTACTGCCTTCCCATGTACAATGCAAAAGATTCAAAGCCCCTTCCACCCTCTTCCAGTGTGCAAGATGAAAGAATGCATATGCTATTGCTTCACTGTCTCCTCTCTTCAGGATGTGTTCTGGGGGTAGGATTAAACTTTTCATTTCTAGTAGGTACTGAAATAAAAAAGGCAGAACACAGTTGTGTTAATACATAGTTATCTGGAATTCAGTATTGAAAATAGAGCAGTTGATTTCCCTAAAGCCACCATTTATAAGCATTTCATTAAACCTACAACCTTGTTACTACATTTGAAGGCAATTACTAAAACATCCAGCAATACAAAGTTTGCTGACAGATGATTACCTTTGTACTAGTTTCCTATAGTGAAGATCCGAGGTTTTCAGGCTAAGACACTCTAATCAAAGAAATACATAAGACTCAAACAGCATAAAGGAAAATGAAGAAGACATAATAATTTGATATAATTTTGGAAGCAGAATGAAACCATATAAAATGGACACATGAAGGTTAAGAAGTTATGTGGCTAAACCAAGTGCACCAGAAAGATGTGAGATTGAGTAGCACTGCCCATGATTTTTTTCTATACACATCTGTCAAGGAAAAGAGTCTTGTCCTATAAAAAGAGCTACACACAGTTACTCAGGTGCTACAGGGAGGAAGGGTGGCAGTCAGAGCATAGGGAGACCCAAGGGAGGAGAGCATTACAGACCCCAAAGTGCAACACTGTTTTAGATCCTTTCCCAAAGACTCGTAGGGGGTTGGGGGGGGTCTCATCTTAACCTCTTCATTGCTATCTTCTGCAAAGGGGGTAGGAGTACAGGGCAAGAATGGACATATTTCCTGGGGGCTGAGAAAAGACTATATTTCCGTTTTTATTCTTTTGTTTTACTACAGGATAGAAAGGGAGCAATTTTAGAAGGTTATTTTATAATTGCAAATGTTAATCTTTCTTTTCTGGCTGGCATTCTGCCATTATCTTATTACCTCCCCACCCTGATCCATCCCTGAAACACACACACACACACACACACACCACCACCACCACCACCACCACCACCACCACCACCACCACCAAAGACAAACATAAGAGCAGTCCATGCAATCTCCTTTAACATGGAGACTAGTAGACTACAGAGAGATGTGGACAGCAAGAGTAAGTGCTAAAAAAGGTGTTCAAAAATTTTAGTATCAGAAATAATTGCCTATGTATTTTTCTGTCCATGGAAGTTTATGAAACACAGTGAAAGGTAGAAGAGTCCTGGTATAGAGAATGGAGACTATTGCACAACTACCAATGTTTCCCTGCATCTAGCTAAATGGGCATTACCCAGTTACCCTTAAACTTCCTCTCCCATTGGCACACTTGGTGTTGAGGTTTATGGCCCAGCAGCAGCCAGGAGAACACATTCAGGCATCTTGGCTCAGTAACTGGAACTTTCCTCTCTCTGGTTCTGATTTTTGAAGAAACCTCCAAGCCTCTGGCCTCAAAGCAGGAAGAGTAGGGAAGTGAAAGAAAGACAACCAGAGAGTAGCAGGAGGAACAGTGATATGGTCATCACACTTGGGAGGAGGTAGGAGAGAAAGCCTCACTCGACAGAAAGACCCGGGACCCCTTTCCAGGCTGGTCCATGAGAGGTGTTTGTTATTTTGGTGGAAGTCCTCAAGCATGAGTTCTAAAAGAACTTTCTGGCCATCTGCCTTTTTGGATTCTATGAACTACTGCTTTCTTCCTACTGCTTTCCTCCTTTTTGTCTTGCACTGTCTTCTTTTAAAACAGTGCAAGACAAAAATCTTTTTGGAAGAATAACCATAGAGAATTATCTAGCAATCCAATTAGCACTATGTTTATAATGAATATCAGCCTTAATATAAATAGTTATGTTATATGATGTCATAGCCATAATATAAAGTTATATTTATATTATTTGTATTATGGTGGATTTTATGTTTGGAGTTACCTGGCTATCCCCTTGTGGTTTTGTTACCTTAATAGGAATCATTAAAGTGTACTTTGCTCCTGCCAATGATAGTCTTAAAAGATCCCAAGGCTATGAGTCATGAGAAAAATAAATAACTTGTAAAGTATTATGAACTGTATTAATTGTTTCACAGTAAGTTGGAGAACGAAGACCATTTGGTTATCCATAATAACCATCATCAGAAAAACAAAGGAGAAGGGAAATTTCTGGCCTAATAAGAGACCTGGAATATGATTTTGATCTGACTTTCTAATTATTTATAGCCACCACACCTATCAAATAGTCAATCTTTTTTTTTTTTTTTTTTTTGAGACAAAGTTTCGCTCTTGTTGCCGAGGCTGGAGTGCAATGGTGCAATCTCAGGTCATTGCAACCTCCGCCTCCCGGGTTCAAGTGATTCTCCTGCCTCATCCTCCTGTGTAGTTGGGATTATAGGTACGCACTACCACGCTTGGCTAATTTTTGTATTTTTAGTAGAGACAGGGTTTCTCCATGTTGGTCAGGCTGGTCTCGAACCCCTGACCTCAGGTGCTCCGCTCACCTCGGCCTCCCAAAGTGCTGGGATTATAGGTGTGAGCCACTGTGCCTGGCTCAGTCAATTTTTTAAAAAGGATCATGCTATATAAAATTTAAAATAAATAAACTATGAAAACAAATAACTCATGTGTCTCAGGTTTACAGAAATCTCCTTAAAGCCCCTGACAATCAGATGCTGGCTAAAAGAAAAGTATAAACTACCATTCTTTTCATTTCTATGATTAGAAAAGGCTTTTGCATTTCATTAAACATCTATGAAAGAACTCTTCTCTTAACCTAAAGAAACTTCAGGAATAGGGGCATCCAAGAAGTGGGCCTCGTAGTCACCCACATTTGTGGGTATCAAATAAACTAGCAAGTTCAGGCACGGTGGCTCATGCCTGTAATCCCAGTACTTTGGGAAGTGGAGGCAGGTGGATCACAAGCTCAGGAGTTCAAGACCAGCCTGGCCAAGATGGTGAAACCCTGTCTCTACTAAAAATACAAAAATTAGCCAGGCATGGTGGCAGGTACCTGTAATCCCAGCTGCTCAAGAGGCTGAGACAGAGAACTGCTTGAACATGGGAGGTGGAAGTAGCAATGAGCCAAGATCGTGCCACAGCACTCCAGCCTGGGCAACAGAGTAAGACTCCGTCTCAAAAAATAAACAAACAAAATAGCAGGAGGTAGGGCAAGGCAACCTGGCAGGGGAGGGGAAGAGTTCAGAAAATTCCAAACAAAGGGACACTATAGATCTGTGCTATCCCTGTTCAATATGACAGCTTCTACCATATGTGGCTATTTATATTTAAATTAATTAAAACCAAACAAAATTAAAAATTCAGTTCTTCCATCTCACTAGCCATATTTCAAGTGCTCAGGTCCTGCATGTGGCTAGTATTGGACAATACAGGGAATATTTCCATGATCACAGAAAGGTCTTTTGGACAGCATTGACTGCTGTAGGCAACAGTTTGTCATCTTTGGATAACTGAACCAATTTTTAACATGAAAAAATTTCAAAGGTGCCCATGATAGGAGTCATCAGGGTAGTAGCCACTGACCAAAAATATACAATATGACAAAAATCTATAATAAATGTAATATAACAAAAATTCATTTAAAAGCATTGTTGGCTACCAGGGCATCTACATATAATACATTTGAAAAATAGTAGTACATGTCTGAGAGACAGATGGCTTACTCAGCCTGCAGGCTCAATGGGATACATATGGCCTCAAGGACAACATCCGCAGCCCCAAACATAGGCCGTGAGGTAATGCTGTTTCTTCTCTAAGCTCTCTCTAATCTTTGTGTATGTATACTATTCACACACCACCTTATATTAGTTATCGTGTATCTTGCATCTCTGCTGAATCATTAGACCCCCAAGAGCATGAACCTCGTCATCCGCATCTTAATTTCTCCTCCCACACCTCCTACGGAGCCTTGCACATCAAGGTAATTTCTTTTAAGTTAAATTAAATTGAAATCTTACTTCCCAAGAAGTCTCTCAAAGTGAACATCCCTGGCCTAATCAGCCTCATGAGGCTAACCAAAGCAACACATCAAGGAGACAATGCTGCCTTCTCATCTTATCTCTCTTATGGCAGAAATCAGCTATAACTATAAAAGAGATTTATACTCCTTTATAATTCTAAACAAAATGTTGGCCCTAATCAAATGATGAAGACTAGTAACAACAATGTGTTATGTTTTTGGCCAGGCTTAAAATGGCTGGCAAGATCATTTCTCAACATGTGCAACATTTAAATTAGAAAAGCATGGAACAACATTTCATGCCTTCCTTGTCAAAAGGAAAATAAATGAAAGAGGGCAGATCCTTATCCACAAGTATGCAGAAATCAATTAGAATAACTGTAGCTTGCAAATCAGAGAACAAGCTTTATCCATCTATAATAACGACTTGGTTTCTATTAGCTCATAAAGCATTCTGTGCTAGATTCTCAAATCACTCTGATTTTGCACTGCACTGCTTCTAAAAATTTTGGAAGCAACTTTTTAAAATCTATTTGGGTCAGCATCTAGCTCCTTATGTCCACTGCAGGAGCATCTAAAGTCAGGGCATATGAAGAGGAGCAGAGGGCTGTGGCTTTTGGGTGTGAGCAGCACCTACTCATGGAGGTCTCTGAGCGGAAACTGGCTCACCTGTCAGGGAAGCTGCTGAAGAAATGTGGCTTACTAGAGGCTACTCTGAGTGGCTGCTAACATCCCTTTTGCTACAATCTTAAAATTCTATAATAATTTGAATGAAAATGATCCCACAGCTATCATTCACATAAATGTTAATGCCAAAGAATTAACTCATACACCTCTTTTTTGAAATTTTCAATACCAACAATAGCATATGTCCTATGAAAATCATTAGCAAAAGTATGGGAATAAACAAAATGTGGAAAAAAAAATAGGTGGCCAGGTGCAGTGGCTCATGCCTGTAATCCCAGCACTTTGGGAGGCAGAGACGGGCAGATCATGAGGTCTGGAGTTTGAGACCAGCCTGATAAACATGATGAAACCCCATCTCTACAAAAAATACAAAAATTAGCCAGGCATGGTGGTGTGCACCTGTAAGCCCAACTACTCGGGAGGCTGAGGCGGGAGAATTGCTTGAACCCAGGAGGCGGAGGTTGCAGTGAGCCAAGGCAGAGGTTACACTGCAGCCTGGGTGACAAGAGCACGACTCCATCTCAAAAACAAACAGGTAAAATAACTTATATCATAGTTAAAGATGCCTATTAAGTTGCTCCCCAAAACCAGGTAGTGAAAGAATTTAGCACAGGGAAATGTTCATGATACATTGCTAAATGGAAAAAAAAAATCAATGTACCCTAACCATTTACATAGCAGATTATTATTATTTTGACAAAAATGTATATGTAGGCATTAAAAACCACTGGAAAGTCACAAGTGAATGTTCATGGTGGTTAAATATTTGATTTTAATGGGAGATTAACTTCTTTTCTACTCTTTCTGTGATTTCTAAGTTTTCTATAATAAGCATTTTTTTAAGGGATAGGGTCTTGCTCTGTTGTCCAGGCTGAAGTACAGTGGTGCAGTCATAGCTCACTGCAGCCTTGAACTCCTAAGCTCAAGCGATCTTCCTGCCTCAACCTCCCAAGTCACTGGGACTATAGGCAAATGCCACCATGCCTGGCTTGTAGTAAGTATTTTTATTTTTCTCTCTCTAAATACGTATGTATGTATACATGTAATACAAATCTGTTTTCTAGACTTGCATCAAATACACACACACACATACACACAAGAAAAAAAAAAACCCACACAAACAAAATATAACTGGAGATAGCAATTTTTTTCATGCCTACAATGCTTTGGTGCAACTGGCTCTGATAAAATGGACTAAGACCAGAAAAGATGTTTTTAAAACAACAATAAAGAATTCTGAGAATAAAGCTAGTGCTTTGTGGGAGAGACACCACATAGTCTGAGTTTCAATGTTGCTTACTCCCTGGACTCAGTAAGACACAAAGCAAGCACAGGACAAAAAACAAGGCAAGTAGCCCCAGCTCACTAAGATCACGTGGCGATGGAGAAGAAGGTATACATCACCAGGATTCCCCGCCTTACCTCCTCTCATCTACCATCTGCCACTGTGAATCACTTACCGGAATCCTGGCTCTACTCTTTAGCTATGAGACCCTAGACATGTTATTTAACTTCTTTGAATCTCATTTACTCATCTGTAAAACTGGAATAGTAAAAACATATCTTGCTGGTTTTAACTTTTGAAGATTTTTGTAACATATGTAAAGCATTCATTCACATAGTACTGGCACATAAGTGTGCATTGAATAGTAGATATTTTCGCTACCAAAAAAAATTAAATGTTTGTATTACTGTAGAGGTAATTTGTGTTTTCTGTGTATATATGTCCCACAGATAACTGAGTTTGTTTTTAGGACTTTTATTGTAGTAGCAGATCTGTTGAAGAGACCTGGCTACCAAGGGTCATTAACCGACCAATACAGAGGCAAGCATAAAGCAAAGTTGAATTGTCAAATTAAACCTGGTGATTTCAGTACCACTCAGGGGTTCTCATCACAAGGTACCTGCATCTTCCTGGTTCACTTTCTATTCATTGGTTACTTTGCTTCATTCAAAAAATATGCGAAGGCACACAGTGTATCTCAAGAATATAGATATGGGAGCACCCACAGCCTATCCAAGGACATGGATATGGAAGGACCCTTTGTGTATTCCAAGGACACAAATATGGATGCAACCATAATTTACCTCAAGGGCATGGACATTAATCAGGTCAGGTCCCCACCTTGAGGATCCACAGTCTTTGTGGGAAAAGAGGATGGAGAGAGAGAGAGACAGTGGGAGGGAGGGAGAGAAAAAAAGAATGTATGGAGAAATAATAAAATTCAACACGTAAGTACCTTAGTAAGATGTATAAACAGCACTGAGGAAGCAAATGGAGAGCACTGTGTCTGAGAAGGCTTCACAGAAAAATGAAAATATCAATCTTACTAATTAGAGTTTATACTGAAAAAAATGAGGAAGGGGGATTCCAAACCAGCATTAAAGGGCAAAGTAAACCAAAAGCATCAAAGCCTACCAAAAGAAAACCACGGCATCAAAGGGCATGATGTGTTTCTAAACTGGTGGGGCCTGAGTACTAACAAGATGGTAATTGCCAACACTGATTACACACTAACACATGTGCCAAGCATTATCTCAGTAACTCCATAACACCAACTCTGCAGCAGAGATAATATTATTATTCCTGTTTCACAGATGGGAAAATGAAGGCTTTAGGAAGTAACTTGTTCAGGGTTGCACAGCTGCACGTGGCAGAACCTGCCTTTGAACTCAGGCCACTCTCCAAGGGAGTTGAGTAGAAAAAGTAGGCTGTAAAAGGCCTTCATTACCTGCTCTAGAGGGTGCCCTGAACTTCAGTTACTGTGGCTTTCGAATGTTTAGACACAGAATACAGTTGGCTCTTTGACAATATGGGTTTGAACTGCACAGGCCCACTTTTATACAAAATTTTTCAACTCAACATGGATTGAAAATACAGTATTCATGGGATGGGAAACCTACATATAGAGAGAGCTGACTTTTTGCATAACACAGGTTCTGTTGGGTTCTGCAGGGCTGACTGGGAGATTTGAGTATGTGCAGATTTTGGTATATGTGAGGGGTCCTGGAACCAACCCCCTGCAGATACTGTGGGATGAGTAATTTGTACAAAGAGGAAAAAAATACACTGAGAATCTGTGAAACTGATGAAAAACAAAGCTGTGGGGAAATCTGAGGGAGGGACCCAAGAGGGGTCTGGAGAACCCTCCTGGCTCTCCTAGGAGGACAGTCTGGAAACCACTGCCGTAGGCAATTGGGAAATGAGTTGCGCAGTTTGCAATTTTGAGAGAAATGGTTGAATCAGGTGTAGCATCAACAGATAGGAAGGAGATGGAAATTAGTAAAGTCTTAAAAAGCTCCTGTTAGAGTCCAGGTGATGGGGACAAATTGGGGGGAGGAGGAGCTTCTCCAGCCCTTGGTACCTGACTAAATGTAAGAGTGAGGGGAGGAACCAAAGGTGACAAATTTTTAGCATAGGAAACTAGAATAATGTGAGCTCCTTAGTTAGGGTGAAGACACCAGTGAAGAAAGAAGCTTATCAGGGGAAGGTAACAAAAACAGTTCGAAGAACCTGCAGAACATTCCTGGAGAAATGGCCTGAAGGCAGCTGGGTCTGCAGGTCTGGAGCTTAGGAGAGAAGCTGGAGACACAAATTTGGGTGTTCTGGGCCAGAGGTGGAAGCTGTGCAGTAGGAGCACCCCAGATCTCCCAAGACAGCTTCGAGCAAGGAGGGAGAGGGCAGTGAATGGAGCTCCTTGGAAAACATGAATGCGTGGCAGGACAGGAAAGAAGTAGGAGGAGTGTGCTGACATGCAGGAGGGGCACAGAGAGAAAGTGTCATGGAGTCAGGATGGCCTCAGGACAAGTAGCAGGGCAGGGGCAGTGGCTCACACCTGTAATCCCAGCACTTTGGGAGGCCCAGGCAGGAAAATCTCTTCAGCCTAGGAGTTCAAGACCAGCCTAGGCAACATAGCAAAACTGTCTCTACAAAAAATACAAAAATTAGTCAGGTGTGGTGGTATGCACCTGTGGTCCCAGCTACTGCGGAGGCTGAGGTAGAAGGACTGCTTGAGCTTGGGAGGTTGAGGCTGCAGTGAGCCATGATAGCACCACTGCACACTAGCCTGGGTGACAGAGCAAGACCCTGTCTCAAAAAAAAAAAAGAAAGACATAAAAAGCAGTCCATCAGTGGGACCAAATGCTGAGGAGAGATGAAACAGGATGAGATTTGAGAAGTGGCCAACAGATCTAGTGGCCTAGGTGGCAGCGGCCTTAACAAGAGTGACCTTGGTAGAGGTGAGGAGTCTGGTGGGGGTGGCCTGTATGGAGATAGTCTTAGGGAAAGCAGCTGCAGTATGTTTCGTTGAAGAGACTTACAAACTTCCTAATCCTGAGAAATGTGGCTAAAAACTGGTTTCTGTTCATTTTCCTCTGGGTCATACTTCCACAATACGTTCTCCTTACTCTAATCCAAAAAAGATTTGGAACATAATATGACACAATTCATAGAAACTTATATTGAAATAATATTTCTGAAATGTGCTGTTGATATACAATATCATAGACAGTCTGCTAGAGTATTTTGAATTTCTGCTTCCACGCTTCAAGCATTTTAAAATGCTAAAACCACTACACATTTTGTTTCCTAAATTGGATTAAAAAGCAATTTTATACTCTGTCAATCAGCTTTGCCTAGATATAAGGGAGGATTGATCTAGTGTTTGCATAAAATAGAATTTCCATCACTATAACAATGTCCTGTAGGTACTCCATTAGCATATACAATTACCACAATGTTTTCTCCCACAAGCCTCTTGAAATCCCCATGAAATTAGTTTCTAGATTAACATTAGATGAGCTTTCTTTAAAAAAAAAAAAAAAAAAGTACATTTTTAATGGGAATGCATGTCTGTCATAACAGAAATGGCTTCTGTGAAGCCATTCTTCATTCTTTCCTCTCTATTTTCTCACAACTTCCCACACTCCTAGACTTATAATTTGAAAACTAAATATCTATTAGGCTAGGTCCTCACCTCCACATTCTGTCAAGTCCAGTCTGCCCGCTGCTGAAATGAGTGTTGGGAGTGTGGCAGCCTCCTCCCTTCAGTGCCCTCAGGGACTGCCTGTTGTGCCCTCTGCTACCCCTTGAGCGGACGCAGTGAGGAAGACAGCAGGCAGTTTACTGGTTCTGGGATTTGGGGCAAGATTAAGATGAAAGCTATCCCCCATTGGTGCTGGTGAATTTTCTTGACTTTTTCCCCTCAGCAGCTCTGCCTACAGCACTCGGATGTGCTAACAAGATGGTGATATTGGCTCGGCAGCCCCCTCCCCACTGCTCAGAGTGGGTGTCAGGCCTCTTGCTCTATGGGTGGGACCTCAAAAGCTTGGGATTTTCTGGTGGTGATGGGTCACAGATATCTGTTATTTTCTGAACTGTTTGCAAAGGGGCCTCGGGGCTGCTGGGCTACCAGACTTCTCATTCCAGTTTCAACCAGAGCAGTCCTACATTTACTTGCTTATTTATTAAGGTTTCATGTAAGACTGAATTGAGAGTAAAAATGCTTACTGCTTTAAAAAAAAATTAAAAATCGTTTGTTTTTGTAGAAGTAAACACCAGATGGTCTAAGCACAAGCTGGCCAGTGGAGGCCTGTGTGTGGTGGTGAAGAGGACACGTGACTTGGGAAGCCCTCCTTGGTGATATTGACCAAGTCAGGCTTTCCTACCTGCTAGGGCTCAATTCTGGGGACCACCACGGCTTTCAGAGTTGAGTGGGAGGTTTGGGCATTCTGTATACAGCCAGGCCACTCCCCCACCACTGCACACTTGGAGAATGTTTATAACTGCAAAATATAGGATCTGGCTTCTAGGAGTTACCGAGCACCCAGGTTATCTGCCCCAATTCTGACTGAGCCGGCTGCCTTTCTCCTGGGGGCCCAGCAGCACTCTGCCTGCCTCATAGGGGCAAGGCCTGGTCTGTCTTCTCAGTGACTGGGTACTTCTTGAGAGTACACATCATGTTCTGACCAGTGTCCCAGGGGCTGGCACATAATTGGTATTCAGTAAGTGCTAGCTGAATGTGCTGCTGGGAGGGAAAAGAGGACTCTGGTTCAGAATTGTACACCTTTGGAGACTAGAGAAGCTGGGGGACAGCAGCAGGCAGCTTAGCCCCTCCAGGACGAAGAAACGTTGCGGGGGATGTACTGGTTAGTCTAGTGATCCTACTTAAGTAAAAGTAGTTCAAATATGCTGTGGTTGACAGGAGACCTTGCAAGGTGTGTGGCTTCAGTCGAGGGAGGAAAGGGAAGAAATTCCTCTTCTGAGGGCATGAGAGCCTTACCAACTCTGATAATAAGAATAGGCACCAAGCCAGAGAATGCAGGGGCAGGGAGGAAGGAGATATAAGTAATCTAACCTGAGAGACTCCAAACCTCTCAGGCCTGGTCTGAACAAAGCATCTGGTGATTTTCAAGTGGGTCCCTACCTCCTCTGTGACTGTGGGCACCTGGGACCCCTGACCACACAGCCCACACTAAGGGACATTTCCCTGCCACCTCTCTCTCTTCCACTCACACCGTTCCCCTTTGCCTGGTGGTAGGCAGTGGAGATCATTCCAACAGCCCAACTCCAATTGGTAGCAGAACTCCTGGGAATGAAACAAATAGCTGCTTGCTTTTTACAGGCTGAAGAAGAAAAGCTTCAGAAGGAGCCAAAACTTAATAGAATCCGGAAACATTTTGCTGGGGGAGCCAATGATGATGGGTTCAGTATATGTATGTGTGTATTACGGACTGTTAGTGTAGCCCCACAATCTGGCTACTCAGACAGGGAAATATGAGTTATATAATGGGAAGACAGGGGTAGCTTCAGTCTCCCTAAGAGCCGGGACACTGCTGCCTCTATAATCAAAGTAGAAGACACAGTGATGCTTTATGAGGCAACCTCATGCCTGCCCAGGACAGGTTTTCAGGCCTGTTCCACCTGAGGAGGCAGGCGCATCAGGGAGAGGAAGGGGCAAATTTCTTACCAGACATGATGTGAAGAGTTGGGGTGGAGGACCTGATGGGAGTGGGTTGGCAGGAAGCAGGGATAGTACTAGGCTCAGAACAAGAATTTAAGACACAGGTTGGAAATGGGTAACAATCAGCCACAAGCAAAGAACTTACCAAACAGCTACAAGCTGCAGAATCCCTGAAGACAATAGCTGTAGCCAGAACATGCTAGAGCCTCCCCTCAAATCTGGAGGCCTAAAGGGACCCTAAGGGTCCTCAAGGCCAAAGGCACTGAGGTGCCACTGTTATACTCCCTGGTTGTCCTCTAGTCTTCAGGCTAGAGTGGCCCAAGAAGCACCTGTTAATGCATGTTTCTAGGCAGCCTCTATTTCCACCTAGCCTGCAAGCACAGAAATAGAACGGGAAGTGAAAAGGAAGAGATAATAAAGGGGCCAACAGGTATTGAGCAGGTACTGAATGAATTCCACGAAGCAATTTCATTTACCTGTCATCAGCTCTGTGAAGCCATTATGTTTAGCCTCATTGTATCAAAACAAGAATGGGCAGGAAGTTAATTAACTCCCACCTCCCATACTTTACTCCAGTCCTGTGGAGAGGAAGTAATGGGAGTCATTGTTCTGAACACTTTTGAGCTTTTTCTCCTTTTTAGAGCCAAAGTCTCTTTCTTTCAACTAGGCTGTGGTGCAGTAGCACAATCATGGCTTACTACAGTCTTGACATTTTGGGCTCAGCCTCCTGGGTAGCTGGGAAAATAGGCGCATGCCACGACATCCAGCTAATTTTTTGTTTGTTTGTAGAGATGGGGTCTCACTATACTGTCCAAGCTGGTCTCAAACTCCTAGACTCAAGCAATGCTCCTAGCTCAGCCTCCCAAAATGCTGGAATTACAGGCATGATGAACCCTTTCAATAATACTTCATAGCTCTGTTTATCTCTAGGTCACTATTCATTGCTGTTGTTATAATTAATATATTTTGCCTGATATTTCAGCAAAGAATAAATACAAATGGCTAACAATATTCTCCCATACTAGTAGTGACAAGGAAATGCAGATTAAAGGAATAAAATTCCATTTGTACTTAATAGGTTCATAAATATTGCTGTTCCCCTTCTTTTTTAAACAAACTGCTCAATGACAGTGAGGATATGATAAAATGGTAAAGAAGGAGTTGTCTACTGATTTAAACTGCTATAATCTTTTTTGGCAAGTAGTTTGGCAATATCAAGAGCCTTAAGTGCTTCTACACATGACTTCGTAATTCCCATTCTTTCAATCTACCCTAAGGAAATAATCCTGACTAAAAAAATCTTCTTGCCCAAAAACGTTCATTACAGAAGTTGACCGGTCGTGTCAACTTGATATCAACTACAGAGGACTCAAGAAGTACATTAGGCTGTGTGCAGTCCCTCACACCTATAACCCCAGCACTTTGGGGGAATGAGATGGAAGGACTGCTTGAGGCAGCAGAGACCTTGTCTCTACTAAAAATTTTAAAAAGGTGGCTGAGCATGGGAGCACATACCTACAGTCCCACCTACTCTAGAGGCTGAGGCTGGAGGATCCCTTGAACCCTGGAGCTTGAAGTTATAATGAGCGATGACTGTGTCACTGCACGCCAGCCTAGGTGACAGAGTACAACCCTGCCTTGGGTCGTGGGGTGGGGGACAGGGAAGAAGTAGATAATTATCTTCAACAAAATGCAAAAAAATGAAATTGGACTGTTATCTTACACCATACACAAAAATCAACTCAAAATGCATCAAAAATTTAAATGTAAAATCTGAAACTATAAAACTCCTAGAAGAAAGAAGAAGAGGGAAAAACTTCACAACATTAATTTTAGCAATGATTTCTTAGATATGACACCAAAAGCACAAGCAACAAAAGCAAAAATAAACAAGTGGAATTACATCAAACTGAAATGCTTCTGGGTAGCAAATAAAACAATCAACAGAGTGAAAAGGTAGCCTGTGGAATAGAGACAATATCTGCAAATCATATATCTAATAAGGGGAAAACATATAAGGAACTCCTACAACTCAATAGCAAAAAAAAAAAAAAAGAAGAAGAAAAAGAAAAAAGAAAAAGTCCAACGATCCGATTTAAAAATGGGCAAAAGACTCATAGACATTTCTCCAAAGATGACGTATGACCAACTGATATATGAAAAGATGCTCAACATCACTAATCAGCAGAGAAATACAAATCAACACCACAAAAAAATTTTATCTGACGTGTTAGAATGGCCACAATCAAGAAAATATCAAGTGTTGGCAAGTTTGTGGAAAACTGGAACTCTTGTGCACTGTTGGTGGGAATGTAAAATGGCTCAGCCCCTAGGGAAAATAGTTTGGAAGATTCTCAAAAAATAAAAAATAGAATCACTACCATACAATCTATTCATTCCTACTTCTGAGTATTCATTCAAGAGAAGTGAAAGCAGGATCTTGAAGAGATGTTTGTACTACTATTTTCACTGCAGCATTATTCACAATAGCCAAGAGATGAAAATAACCTAAATGTCCATGGACAGGTGAATGGATAAAGACAATGCGGCATATACATACAATGGAATAATTTTCAGTCTTTAAAAAGAAGAGAATTCTGTCATATACTAGCTATAACATAGATGAACCTTGAGGACATTATGCTAAATAAAATAAGCCAGTCACAGAAAGACAAATAAAACATGATTCTACTGACATGAGGTATCTATAGTCAAATTCATAGAAGCAGAGTACAATGGTGCTTGCCAGGGGCTAGGGAGAGGGCAAAACAAGGAGTTGCTATTCAACAGGAATAGAGTTTCAACTGTGCAAGATGAAAAAGTTCCAGAGATCTACTGTACAGCAATGTGCATACAGTTAATGATATGGTTTGGCTGTGTTCCCACTCAAATCTCTTCCCACGTGTTGTGGGAGAGACCTGGTGGGAGGCAACTGAATCATGGGAGCAGTTATCTCCATGCTGTTCTCATGCTAGTGAGTTTTCACGAAATATGATGGTTTTATAAGGGGCTTTCTTCCTTTTGCTTATTCTTCTACTTCCTGCCATCATGTGAAAAAGGATGTGTTTACTTTCCCTTCTACCATGAATGTAAGTTTTCTGAGGCCTCCCCAGCCATGCTGAACTATGAGTCAAATTAAATCTCTTTTCTTTATAAATGACCTAGTCTTGGGTATGTCTTTATTAGCAGCATATGAATGGACTAATACAGTTAACAAGATTGTACTGTACACCTAAAAATTTGTTAAGAGGGTAGAACTCATGTTACATGTTTTTTACCTCACACCCATAAAAAAGAAGTACCCAGTTATAGAAACTGTCTTAAAAGACTCTGAAGGCACATGGATAAAATACTTGAACTTAAGTTGGAGGATAACCTTTTTAAGGTTAAAGAATTCTGAGCATCTGTTAATCTTCCCTCAGAAACAAATATACCCCAATACCCAACCATAAAGTCCATGTTAAGGGCCCTATGCTATTATTTTTATGATAGTATTTAAAATGCTTAGGAAAAAAAGGCTAGAGTCTGAAATATAAGTAAATTGTTTTTATATCGCAAAAGACATATCTGATACTGCCCATAACAAAAAATAATTTAGCCCACCTTTCAGAAACTTGTCAGAAAATGAAAGTTTAACTTTGGTGCCCTGAAGGAGTTAATGTAACATCTTCCAAAACAAAACTGTGTCTTCTTGCAGTGAAAGGCTTGTGGTGTGGCTACAGCAGACTAAGGGCACGTAAGCTCTCGTTAACTCAGATCTGTGTAGCTGATGGGTCACTGATAGAAATGTCTCCCCTCACCCCCACCCCAATGTAAATCTCCAGACTACTGAGGAAGAGCAGGGTGAGCAGAGGAGCATATCTGCAGAAAGAAGGCCCCAAATCCAGTAAACTACAGCAACACAAAGATGAAGGTATAGAACTGGGATGAAGGCAGTCCTTTGTCTGTTCAGCATTACATGAATGGAATTTTCTTTAAATGCAAAGCTATTTTAATCCCATTAAACAGAAAACATCCTCTAATGGATTCGAGACTTCTTTGTCTTCTTGAGTTTTGTTCTCAGTTGTTGAAAATCACCAGCATCATTAACATCCCCAATTGTCCTCAAAAAAAAGGACATAATCAATGCATTATAATGAGAGACCACAAAGGAGAGAGACTAATTCTGATGAGGAAGAACAAGCTTCCTGATGACTCTTAATGGTAGTGATGGTGGTGAAGGAGGAACAGGGTTTCCTCAGAGGAAGTGAAGAAGGAAAGGGAAGAGAATGTTTCTGGAATGATGAACAAATGGTTGCAAGGTGGAAAAAAAGAAAAACAAGTTGGGTCAGATTATGAAGGGTACTGAAGAATCTCCCAAGGAGTTTATGCCTTTTCCTATGGGAGCTGGTGGCACAGCTAGTTTCTCAAGAGGGAGTGACAGTTCTCTTGGTAATGAAGAGCCTATGTGTCTGCTTCCTCTTTACTAGTTTGCTGCAATCTAATACTTCAGAAATTCTAGTGTTTCGCATCTAAGTGACCACTTAAGGGGCTCTCATTCAGAACAGAGACAAGGGGTTTCTTATTGTTCTAATTTATCTCCCAGTCCTGTGATGTGATAAGAAGCAACCCTTCCTCCCTACTCCTCATGTCAGGAGGTAAAGAGAGTTCCTAAGAGCAACCCTCCTAAGGTAAATGACTAGTATTTATCATTGGATGGTGAAATATTACCTATGTATCTTTGCTTAATGGGATACCAGATGAAACAAAGCTGGAAATGTATGGAAGGCAGTTCTCAGTTATTATATTTGGTATTTTTTTCCTCCCTCAGAGAAGATGGTAATTACATAATACAGCATGTAGATACTGAAAATTCCTGTGGTGAGCCACCAACAACTTCCTGTGATAGAGAAAAAGAAGCCATGGAAGTCGTATCATTTAAGATATCTTGAAGAAACCCGAATTGTCCTTAAAGGATTGAATGCCTTGGGAAGCAATGTGCCTGCCAGCATTTGATGGGTCCAAGCCCAGGCTGGTCTGTTCCCTGGTGTGATGTGGGAGGCAGCAGAGGGCAACATTTAAGAGCAGATAACCCAGAATTGCTTCAGGCTCTGTCATTTATTTTCTGTATGACCATGAGCAGATTATTTCACCTCTCCAAGCCTTCAGTACCCTCATCTATGTAACAGGGATAATAACATAATACACCTCATATAGTCATTATGAAAAATAAGTGAGAGGGGTTTATGTACTCCAGTTAGCACTGGGCTTGGCACATAACATTCAAAAGAAACCAATAATAAAAATGATTATCACAGTATCATTATAAGGAGAGTGTCAAGGTTAGGATGGAAAGGTGACCTAGATGATCTTTAAGGCCCTTCTTATGCCAAGAGTCCACAAGTTTATATCCTTTACTGATGTCTTATTAGAACTAAGGCTATTATTCTCTGCCTCCAAGGCACCAATTGTGTGCGCATGTGTGTGTACGTATTTGCGAAAGTATTAGCAAGCTGCCCAATAAACAGCACACACTTATAAAAGATATTTAGAGCACACTGCATGCTGTATATTAGAGGTTTGTGGCTAATTCTTGATAGATGGGGCCAGTAAATCCCAAGACCTATTCCCCATCTGGAAACACATCTCTCCCTCAGCACAATAACCAACAAGGCAAATTGCTGTAGAATCAGTTTACCTAGGTGGTTTACCTTCTCTCAGTTTCATGATTAGAAAGTAGAGTGCAATCAAATATTTGAAATGTTTCCACTTTTAGAATAATACTATTTTGCAGGTGGAATCCTATTTAACAGTCTCAAATTCTTCCATGGCAGTTTTAAAGTGTTTCTTAGGGCTTTTGATATTCTTCTAGAGGCCCAAGTAACCATTTCAGACCAGTTTTACAGTATTAAATGACTACTTCCATCAAAATATCTAACCAACAAGCACTGTAGTGACTTTCTGTCTTGTGCCCCAGGATTGCAAGGCTCTAGTTAGGATCACAATAAAAGATTTGGTTCCTAGATATGAGGAGCCACCAGCAAATCAAATATCAAAAAGTTTAATACTTTACAAATAAGTGGTGCTCAGGTGTGTTCAAAGAACTTCAAATATATAATCTCACTTGATCTTTAACACAGAAATAGGGCTTATATTTTTATCTTCATTTAAGGATAAGGGACAACTTTGAGCTGAGAGATGCTAAGCCCAATGTCCAATGGCTGATAAATGACAGAGCCAGAAGTGGAACACAAGCTTTTGCCTCAGAATCCATGAGTTATTGCTCAATGCTACTCTAAAAGAGCCTTATTTATGCTTAATGAATAGCTCTGTAGAGAATGGCATTCAGTAAGTAATAGATGACCTCAGTTTACCGTAATTCAGGATAATCTTTTCATGATTAGTTTTAAATTTTAGTCAAAGTAGAATAAATGTTTTTATTTTAGATGAAAATATTATATAAAGAGATATATTTATAGCACCATATGTACAATACATAAATCTACAAATACTATGTTGGTCATTACCCATTAGAACTAATGAATAAATACATCCTTATGCAAATGTGGCACTTAGTTTCCTACTAAGTGAAAAAAAAAATGACCTAGACTTGAGTAAAATCCTAGGAATGATATTAGATCACTTATTTATTTACAAAATAAAGTAGTTAACTCCATAAATCATCTCCCTCTCTCTCACTTATACCCCCACGACCCTTTAACTATCATACTACAACACGAGTAAAACAGCCTTCCTTCGTCATTTTTCACCAGTTAGTATTCATCAGACATTTTACCAAGAAAGTTATGGCTTGTTATACCTGAGGTAAATTACAGTAAGTTTCTTAGCGGTCAAAATGTACTTAATAGTGAGAGTGAAAGTGCCTCTTGGCTTCCTGCCTATCACAGAGCAGGTAGTTAAATATAGGTAAATAATAAATACACATTCATCTCCTGAATAAAAGATTACAGAAATATCCTCTGCTCTGATCTGATTCCCTTGAAATTAATTTCAGAAAAAAAAATTGGAAATATTGGGTATTTATAAATTGTTCAACCATGTGGTTAAAAACCAAGAAAAATATTTTCTACTACATATACTTATTAAAACGGTACTCACAAAGCAAAATACTTCTTCATATTTTTAGTTTTTCTCTATTATTTTCTTGCTAATACTGATTAACTGTCATTTATTTATGTAGACATGGAATGCCACATTAGTGGGTATTTTTTTTTTTTACCAGTTTTATTCGCAACATTTATTTCCTGAGCTTGGTCTATGTAAGACCATAACTAGTGTGAAATTCCTATCAAATGTTTCAACACTCCTGGGACATCTACTACTTTTTGCCAATTTCAGACTTCCTAACCTGCCCCAGCGAGGTCTATCAATTTATCCTTATTATGTGAAGTCTGGAATCTGCCCCAAAGCCTCTTGAGTGTAGCTTTTACTTAAAATGAAGCAAATGCCCATATACTATACAGGGCCTCAACATTTGTTGGTTGCAATTCATTTTTTTATAACCAGTGTACTCGAGATATGACACCATGGCCAATGAATGCTTTCTCTGCTATCATAACGAGTTCCTGTGGGGATTCCACAGACTCACTTTTGGCACATGAGGATTGAATTCCACAGCTCTATGAATGGCCTCTACCGCATTCATCTCTGCTGTGCTCAGCCCCCGCCGAGATGCAGCCTCAGGAGAGAATCTGAAAAGCAGAAAGACAAAAACCATCCAGTTGGGACCACTGCTTGGGCATCAACCTGAAAATATCTAGATATCAAGGGCCCATAAAACCACAGTGAGCCAATGGCATGAGCTCTCCAAACTTCTACTGCATGGAACCTCTGAGTGACCCCTCAGACTGAGGCCGGCAAAAACCCCAGCAGAAGCAGAAAGCGTGCTTGCATTCTAATCATGGCAGGGGTTAAATTCAGCTGTCAAGTCTCTGTCTAAATAGCTAATCTAAATCTTCTACGAGGTACCTGTTCAGGTCAGGGGAAGAGGTAGGACTGACAAGGGCAGACAGTGTAGGAAAAAGAGAAAACTAGGTTACAGAAGAGGGTACTTGGTTAAAAACAGAACTGGGGAGGATTTGAAATGAGGCCTCCCACCCAATGTCAGTGCTGCGATGGAGGTTAAATCGTTGCAGCTTCAGCAGCAGGTGAGTCTGCTTGGGGCCATTCCGGCAGGGGGCGTGTGCATGCCCAAACTGCGGGCGAGACACCTGCCCGAATGAATGAAAAAAACCAGACCATGCAATCTCTTTCTCACCTCACACCCAGGGCTAACTCCAGAGCTGTGCTTGGCAGGCAGACACCACAGGGGAAGCTGTGACAACCCTGGCCCTGCCCTCCCAAGCTGGAGTCGCTGTGTAGGGAGAAAAGATGTTGCAGTAGGTACTGGCGATCTACAGGATAAAAAAGAATGAAAGAAAATTACTTCGATCTTGAAGTGCACACACACTTAACAGCAAACCTGTCTGACACAGCAGAAGCTGTTTTCCTGTTCTCTGCTTTCAATGCCACAGAGGGATTGTACCGGGGAAGTGTAAGAGTTTACGAACTCAAAAGTAGTTAAGCCATCTATGCTCTTTTCACCTGACAGGCATCCTTGGAAGCTTATGAAAATTCTATATGCCATAGTCACCTGCCTGAATAAAATAGGCAAACATCCCATTGAGATGGCAACTCAAAGTTAACAGATCCTGGGTCGGGGGGGGTAGCTAATTTGGAGTCGATGAGGCAAAGGATGAGAGATGACTATCCCCTCTGCCACATTTTACGTGTGTATGACACTACCCAGTCGTGGACTGCTGACAGGAGAGGAATGTGCAAAAAACAAATAGAATGATGGCATTCTGTGTAAGTCCCAAGCAGGTGTTTTGGTATCTACTGTCTCACGCAAAAAAAAGTCATCTCAGAGGTATGGAATTTCAAATAAATCCCTCTTTAGGATTTCTTTACACACCCTTATAATACCCGAGGATATACATTCCCTCCTTCTAATAGTGAAAGAAAACAACAGCAGGTTTTGGAAAATGCATGCTTATAAGCAGGGGTCTCATAGACTAAGAGAAACTTCCAGAGAAAGCCCTGAGAGGCAACACATCTTAATTCAGTCAAGCATTAGTACCACCAAAGTTATTATTCACTTACTTGTCAGAAACAGCCCTTGCTTTGAGCAAAGCAGCTGTGTAGCATATTGTTGCTGACTTTGGTAAGCTTATATCTGTTGGAGAAAAAGAAAGTAGACACGTAAGTTTGCAGGTAACAAAGAGCAATAATTTTCAATATACTAGCATTTTAATCACATTTAAGTGCAATAAAGCATAAATTAAGAATATTTTAATACATACATTACACAAGAACTTCAGCTATTCCTTACTGTATCAACGTGGCATGTGAAACTAAGGGTAGTTTGTATTTTTGTGAATAATTCACGTCCACCAGGCTGACTCTTAAGCAATCACCTTCTATTTTAAAACGCGAATTTTCACGTTGAGTTTGAGCAGAGTATAGCTATAAATATATAAATTTAGATATCACATGAATATCCTTGATGTGAAAGACATGAAAGTGTCTTTGTCCCTTACAAAAATTTCTCAACAGGTGTATGAAATACTAATTGAAGAAAAAAATCTAGATTAAAAAAAGACATAGCCAAATGAGTAATTCTTTAGCGGTCAGAGTTAAACTAAATTTTCTTTGCATTACGTTTCAAGTTTACATTCAATTTTAATAGTGCTTGTTAAAAATGTAAAAGTCAAAGTCAAGGAGATATACATATATATCTAATATATAAATAAATATACATAATTTTTAAAGGGCATATGTATGAAATCTTTAGAAAACTACATAATTTTTGCTCATGCAAATCTATCATAAATCTTCTTTTATATGAAGCCTCACTGGTCACCAGGAAAAACAGTTCATTTCAGTTTGACAAAAATTTCAGAAGGGCCAGGGTGGGAGTGGAGTTTACATAATGAGTTTACAGGAAAGTAAAAGCACAGAGTAGAAGTGAAAGTAGATAAACTCAAAGAGGGCACTGCTTTGGGTGAAAAATTTGTTCTTAAATTATGACTGCATTCTTTCCAGAACAGGAGTTGGTATTTAACACTTGGAGCCAAACTTACACTATGACACAGAAATACCTTAAATCAGAACAGGTAAAAATATGCCATTTCCAGATGCTGCAAAATTCATTCTAGGTTAGAGGAACTCTTAGCACCTGGAATGTCCTGCAAGCTTCTTTGCAAAGCTGTTTCCAACTTAGAAAAGATTACATTAAAGTAGGAATGAAAAAGGGAGTTCCCATAGTTAGCCAACAGACAGAGGCAGAAAAAAAAATTCATAAAAGAAAACCAATCTCTCTTTCAATAAAGGGTATTTACTGCCAATTCCAAGGAGATTCCTAAGGAATTTCTCTTTGAGGGAAATTTCAATGACACTGGTAAAACACAATGATAGAAAATATCAGCACAGAATTGAAAGCAAAAGAGGTCTTTGTATCCTTGATCTCATAAACTATATTCAAGCAAAATGTCACCACCACACACACGCTATATAAAATGGCGTGCTTACAACTAAGAAGAAAAAAATGTCAGACACTCATGGATTTGTCTTGTTGCTTTTCCAGCATCTAAACATTTAACAGCTTTCCAGTGTGGGGAATCAATACAGAAACACAATATCTTGTTTTCTAGGGTATACTCATTGATTGTTATTTGAAACTAATAAAATAAAAACTGATGATACATGGCCTACTTGAAAGTTCAGACTTTTTATTTTAAAATTACCCAAGCCTTGTTTCCAAAAACAATGATCATAATTATTTGAAGTCGGCAGCACAAGAAGGAGCCTTTTGTTAAGGACTTAGCTTCTCAACAAGAAAGAGCAAGTTGTGTTTGATGGTTACCGAATCAATCAAAGGGACACTTTCACCTGGACAGAAATGCAGAAAAAGATACAATCGAGGTGCTCCAGCAAATGACTGGAGATGCCTAATCAAAGGTGATCTTTAATCTAGAACCCTGACCCCCATTCCCACTAGCATAGGGCATTCACAACTAGAAAAATGCAACAGCATTCAGCAACCTTATGACTACAGTACATTTTCTCCATTTTAAAAATGTTTGCACCTTCTCCTTTATTAAGTAGTATATGTGCACAAGAAAAATGCTTAAAAATATATTTTAATTAATATAATGGAGGAAGAGGGAAATGTAGCTCTATGAAAATACCCCATTCCCTATTAGTGGCATGTCATTCTATTTATCTTTTCATGCTAGTAAGTTGTTTTGTTCTCACTGATTAACGAAAACAGCAAAATATTCTTGCATAGCTTGTTTATTTAGATATTCTCAATGTTATTCTTTTTTTCTGTAAAAACATTACATCTATTTGGTAATGGCAATTTGGCTCTAAGGAGGAATGAATCACTCTAAAGAAACTGATCCTAAATTTCCCTTCACATAGAGCGTCTTGTTGTCCAAACAGGTTTTGGTTTACAATTTTCATTTTTGAAAACGATGCATATTTTTCTGCAGAGCACTTAGGCAATATAAATGGAAAGCTTTTACATTTTGCCTACCCAGCAATTCCACTTCTAAGACTTTATCCTAGGAAATAATCATTAATGTGCACAAAGATTGTTCATCACAACATTGTTTCTAATGGAAAACTGGAAATAGCCCAATGTCCAATCATAGATTGGTTAACATGCTGTAAGTTCATTCACAGGGTACAATTCCATGCAGTCATTAAATCATGTAGTGGAAAGGTACTGAATGATCTGGAGGAAATAAATGTACTGTGCACCTATCAATAGGTTTATAAGTTTATAAAAAGTATGCTTTAATATTCATTTTTAAAAGCACTTATATGTACAGAGAAAGATTGGAATAAGCACCAAATATTGTAGACTCCCCTTATCAGTAGTTTCACTTTCTGTGATTTCAGTTGTCCACAGTCAACTGCAGTCTGAAGATATTAAATGGAAAATTCCAGAAATGAATAATTCATAGTTTTAAAGGGCATGCCATTCTGAGTAGTGTGATGAGATCTTGTTACTGTCCTGCTCCTTCCAACCCAGGATGTGTGAATCATCCCTTTGTCCAGCATATCTGCACTGTAGATGCTACCCGCCCATCAGTTACTTTGTGGCCATATGGGTTATCACAGCTGTCACAGTGCTGTCATAATTATCACAGTACTTGTGTTCAAGAAACCCTTATTTTATTTCATAATGGCCCCAAAGTGCAAGAGCAGTGATGCTGGCAATTTGCATATGCCAAAGAGAAACCGTAAGGTGCTTCCATTAAATGAAAAGGTGAAATTTCTCAACTTAATAAAGACAGAATTGTACACCAAGTCTGCTAAGATCTATAGTACGAATGAATCATGTGATATTGTGAAGAAGGAAAAGAAAGTTGTTAGTTTTGCCACTGTACCTCAAAACTGCAAGAGTTATGGCTAGAATGCATAGTAAGTGGAATGACAAGGAGGGGCCACATTCATATGACTTTTATGACATATTGTTATAACTATTTCATTATTAGTTCTATTAATGTTCTATTTCATTATTATTATTAATCTCTTACTGTGCCTAATTTGTAAATTAAACTTTATCATAAGCACATATAAAAAAATATTGTATATATAGGGTTCAGTATTCTCCATCATTTCAAGCATCCACTGGAGGTTTTGGAACATCCCTTAAGGATAAGCAGGGACCACTCCATCAGTGGTGTTTATTTCTGGGTGGCAAGATTACAGGCAATTTTTTCTATTATTTATCTGTATTTCCAAAGTTTCCTGTCATGTACATGCAATAACTGTTTTTTCTAACAGATAACGATGCTAGAGGGAAGAATTCTCTTCTATAAACTGCCTGAAGCAAGTTCATGGGGAAATGCATTGGTGGAGCCAAATACCGACAGCACAGACAAAAGTAGAATATATCATATGAGGTGCTGTCAGCCTGCAGATCTATCAGACGTAACTTTCACATACTCTTGTGAAAGTTAGTGTGTTCTATTTACAGTGTGCCTGCTATAGTACATTTACCTTATTAGCTATATTTTAATCTAATATCTGCCTAACATCCAAACCAGAGGCAGGACCTGATGTTTTGGCTTAGTATTAAGAAAAACCATAAATACTACCCTTTAGGAGAAATTATTTATGCTGCTTGCCCCATGAGCACCTTCTCTTTCATTTCCACCTCACCCCACAAAAAAAGGGTGAGGTTTGGTTATTGTTGCTTGTTATAATTTTTAAACTTAATATTTTGACATAATTATAGGTTCCCAGAAATTTACAAAAATAGCACATAGAGACCTGTACATGTGTCACTCAGCTTCTCCTAATGACATTTTATTTAACTGTAGCATAATATCAAAAAACAAGAAATTGACATTGATAGAGTACTATTAGGTAAACTACAGACCTTGCTCATTTTCACCATGTTTTACAATCAAGTACACATGTCTATGCAATTTTATCCGATAACTACATTTATGTAACCACCACTACCAAGATGCAGAACTGTTCCATTACCACAGAGGAACTCCCTGGTGCTACCCTTTATATTTGTAGCCTCCCTGTCCTTCCTCATACATGTCCCCTGGTGATCACTAATCTGTTCTGTACAGTTTTATCTGCCAGGTATGACTTCATGCTTTTATCACTACAGAAATGGATAAAATGATAAAATGAATAGAGTGGCTGCCAGTAGTGATTGAAAATGGTGGCAATAAGAACAAATCATCTGCTTTCTAATACTGCCTGTAATTTATTCAGAAATTTTATTTTGAGAAAGCAACTCAAAATCATTCTAAGTTAGGTCTGATTTTGTATGAACACACTGACTCTGCAGTGCCCTTCTGACTGTTGTACATGGCATTTAGCTACATTATTAGCTCTTATGAATTAGAATCCAAAGAGGAAACAAAAGGAAAGGAAATAATGAGATATCACATAATTCCATTACTCATTGCAGAAACAAGGAATGCTAAGTAAATGTTTCTCACTTAGACAAAGCTGAACTGCTAGCATCAATTTTTATTCCACCTCTTTGCCATCTTATGTTTTATAGAATTGTTCTGAAAGTAGAAGAAATTTCCCCAAACATCTTAGGCACGCAAAATCAAATTGTCATGAAAGCCTTTCATTAAAAGTTATAATCCTGAACTTCACACAAATGGAATCAGAGAGTATGTACTCCTTTTTGTCTGGTTCCTTTCACTCAGCACATTGTTTTTGACATTTATCTATGTTGTAGCATGTATCATTCATCCTTTTTAATTGATGAGTAATATTTCATTGTGTGGATACACCACATGTTTATCTATTCTCTTGCTAAAGGACATCTGAATTATTTTCCCACTTTGGACTATTATGAAGAAAGTTGCTGTGACCATTTTTGTGTAAGCTTGAGAAAACTCATTTCTCATGGATATGTAACTAAAAATGGGATTATTGGATCTGAAGATAGATGTCTGTTTAACTTCACTGGAAACTGTTAGACAGTGTTCCAAAGTGGTTTTGTGAAGTTTGCAAAACTAATATATGTGATAAAGGTCAGGAACGTGGTTACTGCGGGGCTGGAGGGCAGTTATTGGGTGGAAGGGAGTATGAGGCAACCTTCTGAAATGTCAGAAAGTTCTGTTTCATTCTGGGTAGCAGTCACATGAGTATATATGTAAGTGAAAAATCATCCCTCTCTGCACTTAAGAGTTATACATATAACTACATGTAATTTATGCCCCCCTCTCTCTCTCTTTATTGATTGATTGATTGATTGAGGTGGAGTCTCACGCTGTTACCCTGGCTGGAGTGCAGTAGCACAATCTCCCTCACTGCAGCCTCCACCTCCCAGGTTCAAGCAATTCTCATGCCTCAGCCTCCCAAGTAGCTCGGACTATAGGTGCACACAACTATGCCTGGCTAATTTTTGTATTTTTAGTAGAGACGGAGTTTTACGATATTGGACAAGCTGGTCTCTAACCCCTGACCTCAAGTGACCCGCCCATCTTGGCCTCCCAAATGCTGGGATTACAAGCATGAGCCACCATACCCAGCCAATAAAAAATATTTTTTTAGAGAAAACCTAAAATCTTGTGGTCACCTGAAGATATCTTATCTTACCAATCTGACCTCCATAACATTTTACTTGCCTTTAATCAAACTGCCCGACTCCATTCTCTCTACAAATCTTTATCTAAAAATCACTTACGTCTTCCATAATAAAACAGAATCTGATAATTGTTCGTCAACCTTTCAAGCATTAAGATGGTTTAAATATTTCTTCTATAGCAGTCTTCTATAGGATAAATAACTCCCGTTCCTCAACTGACGTATTCTCCAGAACTTCTCACCTACCTATTTTTGTTATCTGGCCACGGGTGATTTTGAAATATAAGAATTAGTAATGAAAACAATACTCTAAATCCCCCAAACCTGACCAGTAGAGACCTCAGGGGAAACATGCAGACTGAGGAGGTACGGTCACCACACATCTCTGAACACCAGCTAGAACAGCCCTGGTGCTGAGGAGCTGGGACTCCTTTTCTGTTCATATGATTGTGTGGTCAACAACTCCCTCACCGTCCAATTCTATTCAAACAGACTTTAGCTAAAGTCTGGTCTTTTCTCCCTTTTGTGTAAACCATGAACATTAAAAAATATATGTGAAAAACCTATAGGCAGGATTTCACATCTGATGCCATTAAATTTCAAATCTTAAAATTAAATCTGAGCCATTAAATCTTAATAGTTTCAGCACATCATTCCAGCCTATTAGTCATTTTTCTGATTCAAGCTACCACCCACAGCTTTGCTCCCTCCATACCTTCTACCCCAAATGATCATTATCATCATCAAAATTACTGCTAACACCTACCATGGGCTAACTGCCAGGTACTGGTGTTAATCACTTATATACATTATCCTATTTAATCCTTATAGCAGTCCTATGAGGTAGGACTGTTAGCCCTGTTTTATAGATGGGGAAAATGAAGCAGAGAATGTTTAATAAATATGCCAATATCACAGATCCAGAACAAATCTCCAGATTTGTCTCCAGAGCACATGATTTTAAACTGTGCTGTTATTTCCAAGATACGATTTTTTGAAATAATACTGACCATGGCAATACCAATGAGAGAATCTGGAAAGAGTACTCTACAGATCACCCTCAATTTGCAACAGTCTGAAATGACATGTCTGCAACCACCTATTAATTAGGTGTTATATCCACATTGCCCCATGGTGCCTGAAAGGACAGCATTTAAATTACTGTCAAATATTTTGCTTAAAGATGTAAACACATTTATGGTTTTCTCCTCTTTCAGAAACACGAAGAAAAGGGCCATTTAAACTAGTAAGATAAACATTTAAATACTATTAAGAATATCAATATTTTCACAGCCACTATCTCATCTGTGTTTATTTGACACAACTTTCGTAAAAAATCCATGTCAGATCCCCAATTACTTCCTTTTTTCCTGTGGTCAAAAACCACATAGTCATTTCTAGAATTTGGTTGGGATTGACTTATTTGACAAAATTCTTTTTAAAAGTAAAAAATATAAAAGGGAAATATAAAATAGGAATGAATAACTGTACATCAGTAACATATTAATACAATACTTTCTGCTCAAAACAGTACTACCACAAGATATAGATGAAAAACTGAACAACAGTATAGGACTGCCAAGATCAACCTCCCTAAATCTTTTTCTTTTATAGGTGAGAAATATGGGCCCAGCAAAGCTAAATGATTTTCTTAAGAGCCATCCAACAAATTAGTGGCAGAGCTGACCCTGCAATACCATGTCCTTGTCACTATCCCATATTGCTAGTGTGATACTTGCTTCTGCTTTCTCTATCATCATTCTCCTATACTTTCTTCACTGTTTTGTTTGGACAATAGAGTCATACATTAAATCCTGTAATGTGTGAGATTTCTGCTTCCTCTGGTCTTTAACCGCCCTGAGAACCTGCTTACAAGTCTACACCTGACTTGTATGTACTTATTTAGCTATTTGTCATTCTGATCTTTTCATACACTTTAATCATTTATGTTTCCTTACACTTTTATCCATTGCGAGTAATTGGATTTCAACTTTTAGTCTTCCATCCTTCATGAACCATTTACCTGTTTAAAAAAACCCTCTATATCCCCTATGCCAAATAGTCACAGCACAAAGTAACTTATATTAATTGAAACTCCATTTGTGGGTTCATATTTATCTTTCCTCTGAATTAAAATAAACAAATAAAAGGCTGGGCATGGTGGCTCATACCTGTAATCCCAGCACTTTGAGAGGCCAAGGCAAAGGATCACTCGAGCCCAGGAATTCAAGATCAACCTAGGCAACATAGTGAGGCCTCACCTCTACAAAAAAATGAAAAAAACTAGCCAGGCATGGTGGTTCAAACCTGTAGTCCCAGCTACTTGGGAGGCTGAGGAGGGAGGATCACTAGAGCCTGGGAAGTTGAGACTGCAGTGAGCTATGACCATGTCACTGTACTCCAGCCCGAGCAACAGAGAGAGAGAGAGAGAGAGAAAAGAAAGCAAGAAAGAAAAGAAAGAGCATGGCTTTCGCTTTTTGTTACTTTTGTTTGTTTCAGATTCAAGGTTCACCTCTGCCTAATAGTCTTTTTTTTTTTTTTTTTTTTTAACTATAGCTACAGCATAACATGGTCTCCTTCTCTTAAGCTTCTTCCTTTTTGGTAAGAATTAAATCCATGGTATTATTCTCATGCTTTGTCTACTTTAGTAGCAACTGAAGTATCAACAAGGCAGGAATTTTTCAGATGGTTTGATTTTAGCAAGTGATATTATAGACATTCACATCATGTCTTCTACTATCTCCAAATTCAGCTTTTATACAAAATACAGCTGGACATGCCACCTGTTCCCCTCTTCCACATTTCTTCTCCTCATGTCATTGTTATGACTCAGCAGAAGTAGGTAGGCACTGATGGATGGGTTGCATGGGTCCTGGCAGGTTCTTCACCCTTAGTTACGCTCCCTCGAAAGATTATCTGTGGGTTATGGTGAGTCTACATAGGGCTCAATTTCCTGTAGTTAAGAGATTATCAGAGAGCAAATGAAATAAAGTGGCTATAGTTTAAAATAAGAAGTTTTGTCACCTAAGAGACAAAAGTTTCTGCACTAGGATTCCCACTTGTTGCTTAAGGAAGAAAAACCAAATTCTAACTCTTTTATACCAATGTTCAGAAAAACTCACAAATGTCTCCCTCAAGGACAGAATGTGCTCCACTGTGGTGTCTGAAGTCACTTCACCAGCCCTCTGCAGTGGCACTCCACTCTTCTATACCTGAGTGTTTTCACACTGATCTCTCAAGTACCTCTACTCAAAAGGGGACACGGTGTTTATGTATTGTGCCACTCCCTTCACTCTGGGCTTTCCTCTGCTCAAATTGCCTCCAGCCTCACCAGGGCCCATAAAATAAAATCCAAGCTTGGGGCAAAGCCCTTAGAGGTCTGCTCCCACTACGCACCTCCACCCACGGCTAACTTACCCAAGGCATCTTCTGCCCTTCGCTGCATCCCTCTTCATCCCTCTGCTCTAAGAGATACAGACAATTCTCTAAATAAGCCATGCCAATTGTGCCTCTGCACCTTTCAATATGCTTTCCTTGCCTCAAGCACTTTTACTGTCCAGTTCGACACCACTTACAAAGGGAAGGCTCCCCCCACTCCACCTTGCCGTGAGTGCAGTGCCCCTTCCATCTTGGGTTAAAGTGTAACAGTTTTTATAACAATTGTTCTCTTATTTCCCTGTCCTATGTACATGGTGTGATTTAGGAGTAAAAGCTGTGCTTCTTCATCACTTTGTGCCCACAACATAAAACAATGTCTGAAATATAGTTGGCGCTCAGTGTTTGCTGAATAAAATCCTAAATTAATGTACTAACATCTCAAATCGCTTGATATTGCTGCCTGCGATTTGCAAACATTTACATCTAATTTAGCTCCTGGAAGCTAAAAGTGATAATGTCATATGTTCTAACAGGGAGTCAGAAACTTGCTATTTCTCAACATGTGTACTGCATTTATCTTTGCTTACAGTGTTCCAGCAGAGTGCATGAAATTGTATTGGTGCTCTAATCCAGATGTCTATTTGAAACAGCAGTGGAATGAAATTGTGGGGCAGGAAGGAAAAAACAATAGAATAAAAACTGAAAAAAGCTTGAAGAAAAGTAGAAAAAACAAGGAAAACCACACCTCTGACTCCTTAAGGACCGGTTATTAGAATGATGCTGCTGAAAGAAAAGGCCATCTTAGGGAGAATGACTCTTGAATTTTCAAAAGCCGTAAGTGGTTCATAACAGCCAACCTTTAATTCAATAATCTTGGAAGAAATGTCTGTAATTATGAGTAAAACTATCAATTAGATGGGCCTCGGAAAACTTACAGGGCAAAACTTTAGACAGGATAGAACAGTTTTTCATGATAACTTTTTGACCTAATATCCTTTTGTTCATCTCCCAATAATAACAATCAAGATGTAGTTTTAAAAGGATCATTACTATTCTCATGCATAAGATAAGTCAATTGAGGGTCAAATTCTCATATATATGATTCTAAAATCTTTTCAAAGGTGGCAGCAAGTAGATATATAAATCCCAAACCATCTCACAAATGAGAACACTATGTCATAGTGAGATCTTATTTACCAATTCCCTCACCAACCACAGATGTTCCCAATGACTACCCTAGGACACAGGGGTTGAGATGAAAGAGGCACAAGCTTGCTCTCAAAGGCTTTCTTTCTCTATACTTCCCACAGTTTGTTTCAAGCAGACTCATTGAGCACTGATTCAGCTCGCTTCACCTTAGTGTTTTTTTGGATTTTTGTTTTTTAACATCTTCCTCCACTAGACTGAAAACTTCTTGGTGACAGAGAATAGAATATATTTACCTCTGAATCCAAAACACCTAAAAGTTAGTACTTCAACCTAAGGATTTGATAAATTCTTGCTGAAATAATTTGGAAAAAAAATTAACCTATTTAATTTCTGTTATCCTTTAAGATTATGAAGTACCAAGTATCCCTTTTCTTGGTCAGGCAACAAATTGATATCATTTCTCCCAGATACACTTGAAGCTCCTATAATCCAACATATTTGGCCTTCACAGATGCTCTTGGAAGCATGAACCAATCAAACAAACAAAAACAGAAAACAAATTTAAACAGCAGTCCATTTCCCCTTCACAACCTATTTGTGGATTGTGACGTGTTCTTACATTATGTGATTAATTTCTGAGTTTGCTTGTTTATGATATGATGCAAAGAAAACAGAAATACAGGATTCTGTCCTTAAATTTTTGTTGTTATTTTTTATTCCAGGCAGCATGAGTTCTTTTTGCCCCATTTTCAAAAAGCCAATCCAAGGTTCCCTTCCAACCAAATGAAAAAATTTCACTGAAGAAATAAAAGGGATTGATACACAAGAACCTCAAAAAGATGTGCAACCTGGGAGTTCAATGATTCAACTGGGAAATTCTACATGACCTTAGCAATTTGGGGCAGGGGGAGGGACAGGCAATACACATTCAACTACACCCAGAAAAATTCGTCTTACACTACAAAGCCAAACACCAGATGTTATTTGCAACTTTTGGACTGGGTTACCCTAGAAGTGTCAGAGGGCCCTTCTGTGGCTGGTGCCCTGAGGCCAAACACAATAGTTTCTGTGATGGTAATGGCTGGCTGGGGAGGGATGTTACCTTGGTAAATTATGATAACTGGGCAATAAGGATTACCAAACCCAACATAAATTTGGAGGGTTTGTGCATGTGCCAACTATGTGAATTACAGATGTATGCATTCACCAAAGGTCTTCCATCAACAGAGACAGAAGTTTGTCATGCATACAGTCCTCATTGAAATGACATCTATTATCAGAACTTCTGCTCAATGCAATATACAGTTCATCCCCTGACAGTCTATCATTTGTTCTAAAGTAACCTCAAAGGCCCAGTCCTCTTGGCGGATCTACCTCTTGGTGTCCAATGTGGTTCATTTGCCCATCTTTTACACAAGGACTCTCTTAGAGCACTTGACTGGTGGCTGTGATCTTTTCCGTAACAACCAGTCCAGGGAAACGAGCTGAACTAGGTTTGTAGTCTGTCACTAGAAACTGATAGCATACCAAATCTTCTTTCTAATATGCAGCCTAATTTTGTGGTGGATATTTTCAGAAGCTGCTTGTGCCTGTGGCATCAAAATTCACATCTATATAGTTGACTGAAAAGTACTGTTTTGGAAGTATGGACAGCCTGACACTTGACGTGTTTGACAAATACAGATTTTACTCACTGGACATCCAGACATCTCAAATCCTTCCTATTTTTACTTATTCCTCAAACATAAATGGAAAACAGTCTAACCAAAAGACAGATTATCCAGTAACCATTTCAAACGAATTATGATGATAGCTGAGTAACTTGTGCTGGTTATAAGGCCTTGGGCAATGAACAAGGTTTACAAAATCTTTAGTTATAACTACATGCTGACTCTGCAAAACAGTATCAGCAAAAGGCTTTTGCTCTGAATAGCCTCAACATAGAGTGATTCCCTAATGACTCTCCTTAGAACTTCTGTTTTCAATCTACTGAGATGAAAGTATTTCCTCCAATGTTAGAAACATGTCCTGTTCTAAAAAGTACACCCTCTGCAAATTACCAGATGGCAGATAATAATGCTAATTTAGGATGGGCTTGATGGCATCAGTAAAAATGATCTTGATATAGCGGTTGCATTTATATAACTTTTGTGACTGTAAGAAAGACCAGCTGTCCCCAGTTCTTTTGAGAAAGACAGGAAGAAAAGGGAATTTTCTGCCCCAAATTTAGGGCAATCACTAAATGACTTAATGGAGTAAATATCCAAAAGCATTTAGATCTTTTTTTCTACAAGGACAAACTATTCAAAGGCTGAAGTTGCTATGAACCCTAAGAAGTAATTTTTTGTTTGATCAGGAGTAAAAATCCCTGGCATTTCTTTTTTCAGCTTTCCAAAAATATAGATAAAACTAAGAATTTTCATTCTTATCAAATATCTATTTGTATGTCCTATTAGATCCATAATTAATTTTAATAACAAGTCATAACACTGTCATTTTGCAGGGCACAAGACTGGGCTCTTATTCTCTCATTGCAACATTTTATATATGGTTTTCCATTTGAACAAGACTAATGAACAGTGGTGAAGTTTAGGAGTGGCACTTTTGGCTCTTTATAATACCGAATAATATCTAAACTCTTACTGTGTGTGCCACACTGTTCTTAACACTTAACATAGATTAAACTACTTTAATCCTCACAACAAATTACCCGCTGTGTGATGTTGGGCAAGTTATTTAGCCTTTCTAAGCCTTGATCTCATTCCCACAGAAAGAAACCAAGGCTTGGACTATTAAGCAATTTGCTCAAGCTCCCTCAGTTGGTGAAACGCAGAGCTGGGACCTGATCCACCTCTTCCCCACCACCCATGACTGCCTTCTGGTATCCCCAAGGATCACTAACTAGAGACAGGCAGAACTAGATGCTCCCAAACATACCTTACAGCACTCATACCTGCATTCACTTGCTCTATGAGATTCTTCTAAAATTGAAATGCACAAACGACAATGAATAAGAAACACACAAATTCTTTTCCACATTCCCACCCTAATCTTTGGGACTTAAATTTTCAACCTAGGTGGCCTATAAACTTCTTTGAAAGGCAATCCAAAGCTTGTAACAACTTTTGCAATGGTTTCTAAAAGAAGGTTCTCATGACTTAATGATCTTGAAAACATTGCTGTCTTTATAATAAATATATGACTGAAGAAAAAGATAAATCTCAAATTAAATGAACACCTTACATCAAATCCCCTTTGTGATTAAAAAAAAATCAGATACAAGTTGATTGAAGATGGGAAGCCATATTTTGAAGATAGTTTCAGAAAGACAAGCAAATAATGATACACTCAGTTCTTAAAGAATGATTAGAAAGAAATTTTAAAAGACAATGTGGCATCATCAAAATTCTGCACCATGGCTTCAGCCCACCTAATTCATACCTTTGTAAAAGGAGTGAGAGAGGCCCAGCACATCACTTTTGGAAGGCTTACATTTATGGAAAACACATGGGATTTAGAGCCAGCTGGATCTGGATTTGAATCCCAGCTCTGCAGTTTTCTAAGAATGTGGTCTTGTGAGTTATTTAATCTCACAAAGCCTCAGTTTCTGCATCTGCTAAAATGGTTAACCTTCCTTGCAGGGTTATTGTAAGGGTAAAGCTAATTCCAAGCTAATAACATGCTTGGCACAGGGTAGGTTCTCAATAAAGTGTGGCTAATAACAACAAGAAGAACAATGGTATTAATAAAAACAAATAAATACTTCCAAGAGCAGAAGGAACGTGTAAGTGTGGTGGTTAAAAGCATGGGTTTGGAGTCGGATGACCTTGGTTTTAATTCTGGCTTTCCTTTCCTTGTAGAATTCACATCATATTTAATAAAGTTGTTCTCAGTCGATCACTTTTCTCTCATAACATAAAACCCATATGACTTGACTTTGCTATTACAGGCTCTTCCTGTGAGCAAGTTGATTACCTTCTTTTTGTACCAGTTACCATATCTGCAAAATGGGGCTAACAATAGCATCTACCAAATATGCTTGTGGTTCAAATCATGTCTGATGCTGACACATTATAAGAACTCAATAAATGCTAGCTGTTGCTGCTGTTATTTTAGTCACTGCGTGAAGAACATTATAGAACCAGGACCAGCCACCTGGAATAAAATTGCTCACCTATACTGTTGATTCACAAATTGCAAATACAAGAGTATGAAAACTCCTGAGGATAGCAAACAGTATTTTAGAGTAACACCTGGAATAATAAAACATTAGAAGTTATCTCAATGGCAAAATCAAAATCAGACTACAGACTACAAGGAGTCTGACCAATCAACTGGTAATCCTCGTGGGGACACAGGAGTATATGATTGCCACTGATTTCCAAACTCAAAGCCAAAGTTTTTTTTAAGGTGGTAAAGAACAATGAGACAAGGGGAATATATTTTGCCTCCCTTCTTTCCCCCAAAATATATTCTTCACCACCCCAATCCCTGGCCCCAGTACCTTGCCATTTAACTAAATCTTTTTACAAAGGTCAGAAAAGCAGAACTAATCCCACTGCGTTCCCAGCATACTACTTAAAAAACTCAGCCACCTAGCAAATGTAATTAAAAAAAAGGGCTGCTGTACCTATAACCCATCCAAAAAACAGCTACCCAACCAGAGCATTCCAATTGGCAAGAATGACATATAATCCTGCTGTTTTGGGTGCGGCTCTACAGAGAGGGATGAAGGGGCTGGGATTCTAAGTGCTGTCTCCAGCATCTCACAGATTAGACATCTGAACCAGGGTGAAGAACAGGATGCCCTAACAGCTGTCTGTCCTCCAAGACCTCTAAAGCACCCACTTCTTTGCCCAGAGCCAGATAAGGAAGCAGCAGCTCAGTAGACGTCTCCAGGAAAAGCAGCAGGGATGAACTTGAAAGACTCCATTTCATGATATGAGGTGAGAAACAAGAGGCGTGTTTTTCCACAATCTCAAGAACAGTAACTTCAGCAGCCACTTCATTATATTTCTACTGTAAATGATACAGGCCTGAGCCATGTCAGCACCAAAGCTCCCTTCAGAATTCAGTCGGTGTTAGGTCATCTGTACTCTATTGACAACTGCTGAACTCAAAACCCCTAACGAGGCATCTCAGCAATAAGATGTGTCCTGCCACTAATGAGGCTCTTTTTCCATGAATAATGAACAAGAACATCATCTCTGTTGCCAGGTATACAACATAAACAAAGCTCAACACAAGGGCCTTGGTATGGTGAGTTTGTCCATTTGCAACAAAGGAATTTTTCAAAGTGTGAGCCAAGTTTTAGCAGAGGGTGTGACGGGCTGTTGTAACAAATAATGTGAACATATGTTATCAGAATCTAAGAAATCAGCTTTTGGTTGTTGTGGAACAGAGGCTGTGCAATGGGATAGTTAGAGACAATGGAGAGTTCCATTACAAAAATAAAGCAATGATTTCTGTAATGAACTGAGATCTTCATGAAAAGAGCCTTAAGAGGCTTGCATCCCAAAGGCTCTACTCATTAAAGTTTTATTTCTTAAGGCTTGATATATCAGATTGAGTACAGGTCAGCATTAGGAATTGCTAAGGCATTGATGGTTACAGAGTGGCATTTGGAAAAGTACACTGCCACTTGAACCCATGGCCATGGGACTGAATTCCTTTGGTACTAAAAGAATGTCAACGTATGAGGATTTTGCCTACCAGGCAGCCCAACGGTTTAGGTCCTAAACTTGGATCACTGTTTAGCCAAACAGTGAGTGAGATTTTGGCATATAAACAGAGAATACAAGTGAGCTGACATGAAAGCCAAACAGTCTTTATTTTGTTTACTTTAAAGTGTTCCACAGATACTTTTCTCTATTTCTAAAATCAGTTCCATACTAGGTGGCATATATCTTGTTACACAGGGTACTTATACTTTTCTCTATTTCTAAAATCAGTTCCATACTAGGTAGCATATATCTTGTTACACAGGGTACTTATACTTTTCTTTATTTCTAAAATCAGTTCCATACTAGGTGGCATATATCTTGTTACACAGGGTACTTATGTCTGCACAGGCAAAATGATGCCATCATTGGCTGAAGGCTTTTAGTTTCCATAAATTTGAGCAAGATTTTGAAGAAAAGGAAACAAAAACAAAAACAAAAACAATCTCATAATGGCTAAGTTCCCCCAACTATAGAAGGTAACAACTCTCACCCATTTCAGAGATTCCTTATGAAGAACTGTGTCAAAAATGAGACCCAACAGCCAGGTGTGGTGGCTCATGCCTGTACTCCCAGTGCTTTGGGAGGCCAAGGTTCACTTGATGCCAGGAGTTTGAGACCAGCCTGGGTAACGTAATGATAACCCGTCTCTACAAAAAAATTAAAAATTATCCAGGCATGATGGCACACTCCTGTAGTCCTTGGGAGACTGAGGTGGGAGGATGGCTAGAGCCCAAGAGTTCAAGGTTATAGTGAACTATGATCACACCACTATATTCCTTCTGGGGTGACAGAGGAAGACCCTATCCCTAAAAAAACCAAAACCCCAAATGGTATAGTTTGCTCTATATGCTCTGTGATCTGAATAATTCTCTTTTTTTTTTTTTTTTTTTGAGACAGAGTCTTGCTCTGTCACCCAGACTGGAGTGCAGTGGTGCAATCTCAGCTCACTGCAACCTCCACCTTCCAGGCTCACGCAATTCTCTTATCTCAACCTCCCAAGTAGCTGGGATTACAGGTATGTGCCACCATGCTCAGCTAATTTTTGTATTTTTGGTAGAGATGGGGTTTCACCATGTTGGGCAAGCTGGTCTCGAACTCCTGACCTCAAGTGATCCACCTGCTTCAGCCTCCCAAAGTGCTGGAACTACAGGAGTGAGCCACCATGCCCAGCCTGAATAATTCTTTAAATGCACTGAAGATGCTTACTAAAGAAAAAATACTTCATAGAGTAAAAAATGATTATATAATGTGTAGTCACTCCTTATATCCATTTTTACAAGCAAACACTTTAGGAAGATGGTTATTGAAATAAGGCAGAATAGTAGGAAGTTCTGCAGAGATTTTAGAAACTATGTCATGGCAGGTAATTATGTGGACAATTTTTGTCCAGTTAATCAAATAATGAATTCATGGATAACAACAATATGAGCATTAGGGTGTTTAAATATCTAGGATGTAGCAATTTCTTTTTCTGATTTCTTAGGAACAGGCAAAATGGCATAAGTTCATGAGTGAGTAACCAGAATGGTAAACGGACTTCAAAGCCTGCCATTAAAAAAAAAGAATGAGGATATTCTGCTGCTAATGAGAGGAACTAGGATGAAGGGGACATAATTTCATCTTCCAACATTTACTGAGTTGTCACATGTGCAAGGGATACTAGCTGTTCTACATTGCTCCAAAGGATCAATATGAGCAATAGGCAGTGGTCACAGTGAACCAATGTGGAGTTATTACAAGAGCTCTAAGAGTCAGTGCTGCCCCAACAGGATAGGTACTGCCTGTGGGGTTCTGGGTAATTGATGACCACAGAGGTAATACAGCAGAGTAGACATAAATGCCTGATGGGGCGAGCATGAGGGGAGTCTGTAGGGAAGGAAGGAGAGAAACGGGACACATGCCATGTCACATTTCTGGCCCTTGCTAACCATGAAAATCTAAGATTCTGCCAAACATCATCATAAAACTGTAGGTGAAAATTCTCTAAGAGTATGGTTACCAAAGTGCTGTGCTATTTACAATGACCCTTCCAATCTAATCAGGGAAAATACATTGAAAGAGGAATAGTCAAGTAAATAAAAATAACCAAGGACTTACCATCATACTTTGCTAAGACTGCCTGAACATCAGCATATGCTTGTAGTTCCAGAAGGGCTTCTAAAAGGTTCTCGTGGATATTGAACATGCTCAGAAGAGGGAACTCCTTCATTAACTAGGACAGAAGAAACCAAGGAATAGTTAGTATATATTTCTTATCCTTTTATTGTATATGTAAAGTTTTGATATTTATGCACAATAAAAGATTACTAGAGTTAAGCATCTTAAGAAATAAGCATTTTTTTTTGAGATGGAGTCTCACTCTGTCGCCCAGGCTGGAGTGCAGTGGGGTGATCTCAGCTCACTGCAACCTCCATCTCCCAGGTTCAAGTGATTCTCCTGTCTCAGCCTTCTGAGTAGCTGGGACTATAGGAGTGTGCCACCACGCCCGGCTAATTTTTTGTATTTTTAGTAGAGATGTTGTTTCACCATGTTAACTTGGATGGTCTCAAACTTCTGACCTTGTGATCTGCCCACCTAGGACTCCCAAAGTGCTGGGATTACAGTATTTCTTATTTTTGAAGTATCATACTGAATTGTATTTATATAAAAGTATAATTCAGTTCTTAAAAGTATAATTAATATTGGGCTATAAGCGTTCATATCAATTATTATTTTGTAAATCATTAAATGCTTCTTGTTTTTCTGGTAAAGTGGGATAAGATTCAAAGACAGAGGTTTTCATAAAAGTTGAAGAAAATGCTCAATAAAGATAAAATGCCATGGAGAAACCAAACAAGGTAAAGGGTGAAAAATGTCTCACAGGCATTACCAGTTAGGTCACTGGTAACTCTGCAAACGTTTGGATGGTAACATTTGGATGGAAGGCAGACAACAGAAGGGTAAAGAAGGAGGCACTACTCTTTCAAGCAGCCTAGTGGCAAAGTTAAGGAGAAACGGTAGAAAAATAGCTAGCAAGTGACATAGGCTAAAAGAAAATTTGTAGGTAGTGATGGGGGTGGTAATAAAGATGGAAGTTTATGAGTTCCTGCCTGATGGCCCCCGTAAAACAGGGGCCAAGATCATCTTCTGAGACTAAGAGGATAGGTGGCAGGGAAGAAGTTTAAAGATGGGGTGAAAGTGAAAAATAGCCACACAGGGGAGAACTGCTCAGGAGGAAAAAAAGAGAAAGGATTGCTATGCTGTCTTGAGGGCCAAACTAGAGGCTACGATTTATAGAAGTGTAATTCCCACGGTTGTCAAGTTTTACTTAGCAGTGGTCAGCAGCCCAGGTACAGTAGCAAGATGTCAAATGATTAGGTTGAGGCTGGGTAAATTGAATTAGGTTCAGTAAAAATCAGGGAGCAAGAGACCGGACTATGTCAGTGAACAAATGATTAAAGGAATGGTCCAAGGGTTTTAGACTGAATGAGGACAAAGAGAGGCCCAAAGAAAGTCAAAATATATAATATCGAACTTCACTGGGAAGCAAACAGAAAGAAGACAGACCAAGAATTTCAGAGTAAAATTTTTATCTTCAAGAAAGGTAAAATCTGGCCAGGCATGGTGACTCATGCCTATAATTCCAGCACTTTGGGAGGCCGAGGCAGGTGGATCACCTGAGGTCAGGAGTTTGAGACCAGCCTGGCAAACATGGCAAAACCCCATCTCTACTAAAAATACAAAACTTAGCCAGGTGTGGTGACACTGCTACTCAAGAGGCCGAGACAGGAGAATTACTTGAACCCGGGAGGTGGAGGTTGCAGAGAGCTGAGATCGTGCCACTGCACTCCAGTCTGGGTGACAGAGTGAGACTCTGTCTCAAAAAAGAAAAGAAAAGAAAAGAAAAGAAAAGAAAAGAATAGAAAAGAAAAGAAAAGAAAAGAA
>NW_022436947.1:23869253-23895415 GCF_009761245.1 Sapajus apella
GAAAGAAAGAAAGAAAGAAAGAAAGAAAAGTGAAATCTTATATTAAAAGAAAGGTAACCAGGTTCTTTACAGAGCAAAATCACAGATATATTCTCTTCTAATCCTCTACATGGATAACTGCTATCTATTATAACATAATAACCTCTAAAATGTGATAACTGTTTTTGTGTCAACATACTCAAAGTAATTATGCTGAGAGAAATAATATTCAAAAATAGGCTAATTTACTGCTAAGAAAAAAAAATCAGTGAATACACTGCATTAACTATCCAATTCTTCCTCCATAAGGAACATTTACCATATTGTTTTGTTTTTTAAAGCCAAGAATCATTTACCATACCTTTAAAAATAATTTCCTAAAGGATTATAAATCATTCTATTATAAAGACACATGCACACATTATGTTTATTGTGGCACTGTTCACAATAGCAAAGACTTGGAACCAACCCAAATGCCCATCAATGATAGACTGGATAAAGAAAATGTGGTGCATATACACCATAGAATACTATGCAGCCATAAAAAATGATGAGTTCATGTTCTTTGCAGGGACATGGACGAAGTTGGAAACCATCATTCTCGGCAAACTGACACAAGAACAGAAAACCAAACACTGCATGTTCTCACTCATAAGTGGGTGTTGAACAATGAGAACACGTGGACACAGGGAGTGGAACATCACACACCAGGGCCTGGGGGGTGGGGGGCTAGGGGAGGAATAACAAGGGGTAGGAGGATTGGGGAGGGATAGCATTAGGAGAAACACCTAATATAGACAGGGCTCTGGATGCAGCAAACCACCACCATGGCACGTGTATACCTGTGTAACAAACCTGCATGATCTGCACATGTACCTCAGAACTTAAAGTATAATTAAAAAATAATAATTTTCTGCAGCCCAAAAGAGCATCATGTTACTAACAAAAAACACCTATTAAAATTATTATGCATTCAGTTAGACTGATGGTCTGAGCTTCCCTCGAGAGGCCTGCAGTATTTTCATTGTTGATAAAGGAAGTGAATAAGACTATACCACACATTGCTGATGTTCTGTAACCAATAAAAGTATTTCTTGTTCTGGTTCATTTTGATTCTGGTTGACATTACTCTTTGATTTTTTTTTCCTCTTTCTAATTAAAGCTAATTAGAATTAAAGCTCTCTGTCATTCAGCATTTGGCAACACAATAAAGACATTCTCTAAACTGCAACATTTAAACATGTACTGTTTTCAGCCAATTCTTCAGGTAATGATCAAACTTCAAGGACACAAATCATATTCTATAATTTAAAAAGTGAAATTCCAAATATTAGTTGCTGAAGCTTAAAAACTGAGTCTTATTAAAACTCAATGAGACCACATATACAAATATGAGGTCTCTCCTGGTTCCAACAGAACTTGAGATAAGATGCTGGGAGATTGAACAGCAGTACTTTCACTGGAAGCTTGGACAGAGTATACTTTGTCCAAAAAAAAAAAAAAAAATCACCAATAAAAGGATTTTAAACATGGCAAAAAGTAAATGTTGGAGAGGTAATTGAAGTCATATGACAATGAGCAAATCTACCTTTCCTAATTCAATATAAACAAGAAGAAAAAGTGAACCCTCTGCTGCCTCCATTACCCTCTCCGTCCCCTCAAACAAGCTATCTTAGAGAAATGCCTGCTGCTCCCTAGGCTCAGTTTACCCCTCACCGCTTCGCTAAGATCTGGCTTGCCTCCCCATAATCTGAATCTGCTTGTCGCCACCTACAGGTGACTGAAATTGCTCCCACGGATACCCTCCGCCCTTTTCTTGTTTGACTTCTGCATCATTTGAAAGTCTGATGGCTAGCTGGGTGCGGTGGTTCACACCTGTAATCCCAGCACTTTGGGAGGCTGAGGCGGGCAGATCATGAGGTCAGGAGTTCGAGACCAGCCTGGCCAATGTGATGAAACCCCATCTCTACTAAAAATTCAAAAATTAGCTGGGCATGATAGCGGGCGCCTGTAATCCCAGCTATTTGGGAGGCTGAGGCAGGAGATTCACTTGAACCTGGGAGGCAGAGGTTGCAGTGAGCTGCAACTTGCCTCTCTTGGCTTCAACAGTAGTCTCTTCTGGTTTTCTTCATACTTACCTCACAGCTCCATCTCTAGTTCCCCCTTGTCTGTAACTTAGGAGTAAGTCTTCTTGCAGATTATGTCCCACATCCTCTTATCTTAAACACCCAGATCTCCAGAACTGCTGTCATGTCCAGGGTCTCAGCATCAGCACCTCCGAGGGAATGACTTCCACAACCTAACATCCTGCTCTTGTCAACTATCTTCCTGACAGTTTTACCTTAGTGTCTTAAAGGCAACACAGCTAATACTGAGCTGACAATTTCCTTCTTCCCAGGCCAACCCTTCAAACATCTTCCTCCTTGATATTTCCTATCTCAGAGAAAAGAATCATTAACCTTCTGTCACCATCTTCTCCCTACAGCCACTTTGGAGGCCCTGCAACCCGGAGTTAATATGTAAAACATGCTGATAGCTTTCATTATGTGCACTGAAAGCTCTGTTATGCAAACAAACACCTAAATAGCATCTGCATTAGTCCCTTTGCCTCCAGTAACCTCTTTCCAATCCATTCTTCAAGTGCTGTCTTATACACACGAGTACAAAGGCTTTTATACACACAAATGAGTCCATCACACTTCTGCTTAAAAGGCAATCACTGACATGACAAGACTTATCACAAGGAAATAATCAGATCTGAATACAAATTTGCAAAGCTGTTTATCACAACATTATTTGTAATAGTAAAAAAAAAAAAATGCAAGAAACTTAAAATTTAACCCATTATAAGACATTTAAGTATAATAAACTATAGTCACCTTTTGGGCCATTATATGTTATCATTAGAAGTTAGTTTTCAAAAAACTTTCAACAGCATGGCCTGGAAAATGCTGGCATACAATATTACACTAGAAAAAGCACAATACAAACTATACTTTGCAATAAAATCATGCCTTTCTTATGAGCCTATGCATAGAAACATACTTGGTTAGAAATATTCTAAAATTATAGCAATATACTAAATTATATTAATATACTAAAATTTGAACAGCAGTTATTTCTAGTTGATGAGATCAAAGATTATTTATATTTCTTCCTATTTTCTTTTTTTTTGTTTTATTGCATTTTAGGTTTTGGGGTACATGTGAAGAACATGCAGGACTGTCACACAGGTACATACATGGCAGTGTGATTTGCTGCCTTCCTCCCCATCACCTACATCTGGCATTTCTCCCCTTGCTATCTCTCCCCAACTCCCCAGCCCCACCGTCCCTCCCCTATTTTCCCTCAACTGACCCCAGTGTGTAGTGCTCCCCTCCCTGTGTCCATGTGTTCTCATTGTTCAACACCCGCCTATGAGTGAGAACATGCGGTGTTTGATCTTCTGCTCTTGTGTCAGTTTGCTGAGAATGATGGTTTCCAGCTTCATCCATGTCCCTACAAAGGGCACAAACTCATCGATTTTGATGGCTGTATAATATTCCATGGTGTATATGTGCCACATTTTCCCTGTCCAGTCTATCATCGATGGGCATTTGGGTTGGTTCCAGGTCTTTGCTATTGTAAACAGTGCTGCAATGAACATTCATGTGCATGTGTCCTTATAACAGAACGATTTATAATCCTCTGGATATATACCCAGTAATGGGATTGCTGGGTCAAATGGAATTTCTATTTCTAGGTCCTTGAGGAATCGCCACACTGTCTTCCACAATGGTTGAACTAATTTACACTCCCACCAACAATGCAAAAGTGTTCCTATTTCTCCACATCCTCTCCAGCATCTGTTGTTTCCAGATTTTTTAATGATCGCCATTCTAACTGGCGTGAGATGGTATCTCAATGTTGTTTTGATTGGCATTTCTCTGATGACCAGTGATGATGAGCATTTTTTCATATGTTTGTTGGCCTCATGTATGTCTTCTTTTGTAAAGTATCTGTTCATATCCTTTGCCCACTTTTGAATGGGCTTGTTTGCTTTTTCTTGTAAATCTGTTTTAGTTCTTTGTAAATTCTGGATATCAGCCCTTTGTCAGATGGATAAACTGCAAAAATTTTTTCCCATTCTGTTGGTTGCCGATTCACTCTAATGACTGTTTCTTTTGCTGTGCAGAAGCTGTGGAGTTTGATTAGGTCCCATTTGTCTATTTTGGCTTTTGTTGTCAATGCTTTTGGTGTTTTGGTCATGAAGTACTTGCCTATGCCTATGTCCTGTATAGTTTTGCCTGGATTTTCTTCTAGGGTTTTTATGGTGTTAGGTCTTACGTTTAAGTCTTTAATCTATCTGGAGTTAATTTTAGTGTAAGGTGTCAGGAAGGGGTCCAATTTCTGCTTTCTGCACATGGCTAGTCAGTTTTCCCAACACCATTTATTAAACAGGGAATCCTTTTCCCATTGCTTGTTTTTGTCTGGTTTGTCAAAGATCAGATGGTTGTAGATATGTTGTGTTGCCTCCAAGACCTCTGTTCTGTTCCATTGGTCTATATCCCTGCTTTGGTACCAGTACCATGCTGTTTTGATTACTGTAGCCTTGTAGTATAGTTTGAAGTCCGGTAGTGTGATGCCTCCCGCTTTGTTCTTTTTGCTTATAATTGACTTGGCTATGCGGGCTCTCTTTTGGTTCCATATGAAGTTTAAGGTGGTTTTTTCCAGTTCTGTGAAGGTCATTGGTAGCTTGATGGGGATAGCATTGAATCTGTAAATTACTTTGGGCAGTATGGCCATTTTAACGATATTGATTCTTCCTAACCATGAACATGGAATGTTTCTCCATCTGTTTGTGTCCTCTCTTATTTTGTTGAGCAGTGGCTTGTGGTTCTCCTTGAAGAGGTCCTTTATGTTCCTTGTTAGTTGTATTCCTAGGTATTTTATTCTCTTTGTGGCAATTGTGAATGGCAGTTCATTATTGATTTGGCTCTCTTTAAGTCTGTAATTGATGTATAGGAACGCATGTGAATTTTGCACATTGATTTTGTATCCTAAGACTTTGCTGAAGTTGCTTATCAGTTTCAGGAGATTTTGGGCTGAGACGATGGGGTCTTCTAGATATACAATCATGTCGTCTGCAAATAGACACAATTTGACTTCCTCCTTTCCTATTTGAATACCCTTTATTTCTTTTTCTTGCCTGATTGCTCTGGCTAGAACTTTCAGTACTATATTGAATAGGAGTGGTGAGAGAGGGCATCCTTGTCTAGTGCCAGATTTCAAGGGGAATGCTTCCAGTTTTTGCCCATTCAGTATGATATTGGCTGTTGGTTTGTCGTAAATAGCTTTTATTATTTTGAGATACGTTCTGTCAATACCTAGCTTATTGAGGATTTTTAGCATAAAGGGTTTTTGAATTTTGTCAAAGGCCTTCTCTGCATCACTTGAGATAATCATGTGATTTTTTGTCTTTGGTTCTGTTTATGTGGTGAATTACGTTTATAGACTTGCGTATGTTGAACCAGCCTTGCATCCCTGGGATGAAGCCTACTTGATCATGGTGGATAAGCTTTTTGACGTGCTGTTGCAATCGGCTTGCCAGTATTTTATTAAAGATTTTTGCATATATGCTCATCATGGATATTAGCCTGAAGTTTTCTTTTCTTGTTGAGTCTCTGCCGAGTTTTGGAATCAGGATGATGTTGGTCTCATAAAATGATTTGGGAAGAATTCCCTCTTTTTGTATTGTTTGGAATAGTTTCAGAAGGAATGGTACCAGCTCCTCTTTGTACGTCTGGTAGAATTCGGCTGTGAACCCGTCTGGACCTGGGCTTTTTTTGGGTGGTAAGCTCTTAATTGCTGCCTCAACTTCAGACCTTGTTATTGGTCTGTTCAGGGTTTCAGCTGCTTCCTGCTTTAGGCTTGGGAGGAGGCAAGTGTCCAGGAATTTATCAATTTCTTCCAGGTTTACTAGTTTATGTGCATAGAGTTGTTTGTGCCTGTAGTCCCAGCTACTCAGGAGGCTGAGGCAAGAGAATCACTTGAACCTGGGAGGCAGAGGTTGCACTGAGCCTAGACTGTGCCATTGCACTCCAGCCTGGGCAACAGAGAGAGACTCCATCTCAGAAAAAAGAAAAAAAATTATGACCCCTTACTAAAAGCTCTTTTTTACCATAAACACTTCTTTAGTTTCTTTAGGGAACACCTCTCTGATTACGGAATAGTTAGTCATTTTATTTCCATTAAACTCGGGGCAATGAGAAAGTTTTCTCAGCCCAGCTGCTCTGAAGTCAAGTGTTTAATTACAAATGGCTACTGCCCCACAACCCACTCCTGCTTTCTGTCCCTGCCAACTCCATATTTGGAGCCTTTGTGAGGCTTTTCTCAGAACAGCTATAGCTTCCTCTGCTGTGGCTTAATCAAGTCCCACTTACAGTTTATCTTGGAGAAAATTGTTAAACTCTCTTGACTCTGCTAGCCATTCCTCCTGCCTGCTTTTCTGTTTTCATCACAGGTATAGATTTCTCTCCTTCAATAGCATTTTCTTTCCCTTTTCCCTTTTTCTTTTCCCTTTCCCTTTCCCAACATAGTCTCACTCTCTCACCAGGCTAGAGAATACAGTGGTGTGATTTCAGTGCACTGCAACCTCCGCCTGCCTGGTGCAAGTAATTCCCCTGCCTCAGCCTCTCAAGTAGCTGGGACTACAGGTGCACTCCAACACACCCAGCTGATTCTTTGTATTTTAGTAGAGATGTGGTTTCATGGTGTTGGCCAGGATGGTCTTGATCTCCTGACCTCGAGATCCACCTACCTGGGTCTCCCAAAGTGCTGGGATTACAGGCGTGAGCCACCACTCCCGGCCTTTGATAGCATTTCCTAATAATTTCAATAGGTTTTGTTGCAGGGGAGAGGAGTGGCCAGGTTTGTTCAGTCTTCTATCTGCATTTGTTAGTCTTTTGCCTGAGTTCTTTTACTGCTGTGATGTGGGCTGTATAGAGCCTTCACAAGTGGATCCATATACTTATCAATGCGTACACTTCACAAGTGGAGTGTATGCATTAATAAATAACTCCATCTAGTGTTCTCATATATCACTGATTTTAGGGAGATAATTTTTTTAGATCTTTTGCTGAAGAGTCAAAGGTCATTGTATGCCGCTTCTTCGGAGTATAACACGTCTGTCTCAGAGAGACAGAGAGAAATGGTCACTCCTGTCTTGAATAGTTTCCTGTTTCAACCTGCCTTCTATTTTTCTAATGGAGAGACACAGTCTAAATGTTCTGGGTTTCATTTAGGGGGTCCTAAATCCACTTGAGTGGATCAACCCCATGTGGATTGTAGGTTCATTTTGAGAGATTTAAGAGGTAGAGTTAAGAGAAATTGGAGGCTGGTTAAATTTTTGTTTTTTACTTTCAGGGTGGTGGGTGTTGTTTGAGGAAGAGAGTAAGAAAGATAAGTCATAGATAAGGTCTAGATGTCTTGCCTGGGAAAGTGGGCGGAAAACACTGTCATCATGGGGATTGAGATTGTAGTCTAAGTAGCTGCTTAGGGGGGGGGGGGCAGGGGGAATGATTTCAGCTTTGGACTTGCAAAACCTGTGGGTCATCCAAATGGAAATATTTAGAAGGCAGTGGAATATACAGACCTTGGGCTTATGAGAGAAATGTGGGCTAGAGGAAGTTCTGGGAATGATCAGCATGGGAGGTGATTTATGAGATTATGGAGGAAAAAGTGAGTAGAATGAAAAAACAAGAGTGGGATTGATCAGTCAAAGGAGACTTGAAAAGTCACCAGAGAAGTAGGAAGAATGTTTAGGCCACTGGTGTGTCATGAAATCCATACCAACAGAACATCTCAGACAGAGGAAATGATCAACAGTACCAAATGCTACAGAGGAAAATATGTATATGATCTGAACAATTCTTAGTCCAGTACTTGTCACACAATTACTCAGTAAACATTTATTGTGGAGAAAATCACTTGTTACATTTTGCTTCAGAGGTGGTTGGCAATTTGCCAAATGTAAGATCAGTAGAGTGTAAAGGGTATAAAATGATTCCATTGTAATGTGAGGTAAGACGTCTACTGGAGTAGTAGAACTCTTGCAATAAGCTTATATGGAAATGGAAAAGGGAGAGGTGATGATACCTAGAAGGGAACCTGTAAGCAGTAGAAGACCTGAGCATGTGCCATTGTTGCTGGGAAAATGCTGAAGAGAAGGGGGTAAATTAACATGCAAATGAAAGAGAGGGGATCACTGATAGAATGAAGTCCTGAGGAGTCCAGGGTGGTGAATTCCAGAGCACAGGAGGGGAGGAGTGACTAAAGGAGTATTATAGAATAAACGTTTGTGTTCTCCCCAAATTCGTATGTCAAAGCTCCTCTCCCCACTGTGATGGCATTTGGAGATGGGGCCCTTTGGGAGCTAATTAGGTCATGAGGGTAGAGCCCTTACAGATAGAATTATTAGTGTCCTTATAAGATAAGACAGGAGAGGATCTCTCTGTGCCATGTAAGGTTACAGCAAGAAGGTGGCCCTCTGCAAACCAGGAAGAGGGCCCTCACCAGAAACCAAATCTGTCAAGACCTGCATCTTGGACTTCCCAGCCTCCAGAACTGTGAGAAATAGATTTCTGTTGTTTAAGATGTACAGTGACATTCTCTGACAGCAGGCTGAGCAAAGACAAAGATGATTCCCTGTGTGGCCAGTAGGGCTAGGAAAATAGATCTGCATGCAAGTGGGGCCTGTAGTGGTGAGGTATGGTAGAGGTGAAGAGTGACAATGTTCCTGCCTGCTGACTGTTGTTTACTTGATTAGATAGAAGACAGGGTCATCTGCTGGGAGCTAATTGAGAAGAAGTAGGTTAAGAGTATGAAAGGAGTGGTAGAATTTGCAGGAGAGAAGTCACCAGAAAGGTAAATCCTGGAGGTTTACTGGGCAGTTTTGGCCCAGTAGAGGTCAGAGATCAATATACTTTATCTGTTCCTCTATACCTCATAGGTATACCCTTTGGCCTGAATGTTGGAGCAGAAATGATAGACATCTGGGTTGATCAAGGGTCAGGGTGTTGCTATGTGAGTGGAATGAAAAGACATGAGGAAGTCAAGAGCTTGAGGAATTGGCAAGGAAATGGGAAGGCAGTGGGCTATGGGCTCTAGGTTGATGAAAGGAGAAAAGAGAGGAAGGGTGAGAAGGGATGATGGACTCATTCTTTCTTAAAAGCAAGCATCTATAGAATGCCTGACACCAAGACAGACAACATCCCTACCAGCATGGGGAGGGGAGACATGGATGATAAAGACAGTTACAGTTAATGGTAAGTGCTATAAACAAAATAGGCTGCCATGATAGGTAGCAAAAGGGCCTAATTTGGTTAAGTGCTCAGGGAGAGCCTCCCTAGGAGGTCATATTTTTGTGGAGATCTAAAGGGTGGGAGGGAGCCAGCCACATGAAGGTCTCATCAGAGGAAGAACTAATGCAGAGGTCCTGACACTGGGAAGAGTTTAGCAAGAATGGAAAGGAGGCCAAAGTAACAAAAGGGAAGACCAGAATGAAATGAATTTGAAAAGGCAAGCAGCAACCATGTCATTTAGAGCTGTGTAGTTTTGTAAGGAGTTTAGATATCATTGTAAGTACAGTGGGAAGCTTTTGAAGTGTATACAACAAAGGAGGGATGGGATCTTACTCAGCTACATTCTCAAGAATGGAGAGCAGGAATGAAGGCAGAAGGCCAGTTAAGCAGTCATTAATAGTATTCCAGGCAAGAGCTGAAGAGGGTTTGGATTTGGGAGTGGCAGTGAAGAAGTGGTTGGATTTGAGATATATTTGGACATATATATCTCAACGCCCTCCCCTTGGTTTAAACTATCATCTCTTGCTTGGAGTATACTAACAGCCTTCCCTTTTAACTGGCCTTTCTGCATCTACTCTTAATTCTACTCTCCGCATAGCAGAGAATGGAGCCATTGAAGACTCCACAAGTAAGATAATGTTACTCTTTGACTTCAAACCTTCTAGGGACCTCTCATCTCACTCAGAGTTTAAACTCTAAAAGTGGCTTACACGGCTGTCCACAGTCTAGCTGCTGTATTCACTGTGCTCCAGCCATGCTGGCCTTCTTGTATTTGTTGACTACACCAGACTCATTCCCACCCCAGAAACTGTACACTGCTGGAACCTTTCCCCAGCACACTTCTCTTCCAGATGCGCTTATGACTTGCTCTGTTATCAGTTTCTGTTTAAATGTCACCTTTGCAATCCTACCTTCCTTGGTTGCTCTATTTAAAAATCACATCCTGCCTGTGCTGTACCAGCATTCACAATCCAATTTTCCTGCTTTATTCTCCTCAAAATTTATCATGATCTGGCAGTCTATGAATTTTTTTTGCCTATATTCTGTTTTCTTTCACTAGAATGTAATTTTCATGAGGACAAGAAGTTTTTTATGGTAGAATAGTACCTGATACACAGCAACTACTCAATAACTATTTGTAAAATGAATTGCTGAATAGATTGGCTGCAGAAAAAAGAAATGGTATAATCAAGGAAAAGTTAAAAGTGCACAGCTTTTTAGCTGGATCAACTTGGTGGTGGTCATACCATTTACTGAAAGGAGGATGACTAGGAGAGGAACAGGTTTTAAATGGTACAGTGGGCATTCTGCTTGTGTCATGTAGAGTTTCACATACCTATTACAGCTCCAGGTAGATATTTTAGGAAGAAAACTGGATGTAGACCTGGAACTCAGAGGTGAGGAGTTTGGGAGTTAACATATACAGGATTTAAAGCCATGATGTTGAATAGGGTCATGTATGTGGAGAGATGGAGAAGAGAGAAGATTAAGAAGTGAGTCCCAGTGGTCTCCAGCATTGACAGAGGAGAGGCATCCAGTGGATTCTGAGCAGGGGCAGCTGGAAAGGCAGGAGTAAAATCAGGAAAGTGTGATAACACGGGGGCTAAAAGAAGAAAGAATTTCTACAGTAATGAGAGTGGCCTAAGAAAGACAAGGACAAAAAATTAGAGAGGACAAGGCACTGGTGGTCTCAGTGAAATTAAAGAGGAAGTTTGGTGGGAGTAATGGTGTGAGATAACTGGACAGTGGTATGTTATGGTCAGAGCATTGCATAGTTGAGTTTTAGAGGAACATGTCTAGATAATGTCAATGTCTGGAGTTTGGCTATCATATTGGGTTGTTTAATTACAAATGGAAAGATGGTCTTCTTATTTTTAGAAGGTAAAACACTAAGAGTCTAGGTTACTAGATGAGATGTTCATATAGACTGAAATTATCTTTGTGGAGGGTAAAGCTTAAGGTCACGAGTGCGAATTTGGAGATGGGTGCCAAAATCTTCAGTGTGTGCAGGTTTCTGTTACCTGGTAGAAAACATGGTAAGAGAATGCTCGTAGGTGCTGGAAACATGATGGCATGAACTTCTGAGGAGCAAGAACTACTGCCCAAGAGCTGAGCATTAATTAATCTGGATGCACTTTGGGCAATGAGAAGCCAGCCCTACATCCTGCCTCATAGGCAAAAGGTTTTCAGGGTAACTCAACAGCTGCAAAAGAAGCAGTGAACTCAGGCTAGTGTTCTGTAAACAGCATGTGGACGTACTGGGGAATGTGTATTTCATGGACTCTTATTCTAGGAGGGTTCAGTGGAAAGACTTGGGGAGCAAAGAGAATGTTAGAAGGCAAAGTGAAAGATAAGTGTCAGAGGCTGGAGTACCAACCTTCTGCCTTATGCCATAAAAGAATCTTCCATAATAGTTAACTTTCAGCATGACCCTGTCATGAGATGCCTGCCAGCATGAATATTTGTTAACTGTGCCCCAGATAACTATATGCGTTAATCTACTGAATAGAATTATTTATTATTACCCATGTGAATGCGGAAGGATGACTGCCAAACATAATGATAGTGGTTTTGGCATAAAAAGTCCTTTCTGACAGTAATTGTTGGCCAGTGTGGTTAGCTGCTTGTTGAGGCCACTCTTGGCACAGGAGAGCAGTGCCATGTCATCACAGAGAGGGAGGAATGCTTATCGTCCTCTGTCTGTGGGCCTGCTTCCAAGCCATTCAAAACATGCATCGAATTTCTTGGGTTTGTTCATGATCTCCGGGTTAGGACACAACCCTCTTTTAAGCGGTTTATGAGAAAGAAATGTTTTACCCAGAGTTACCCATCAGTTTTGAGGAGGGTATAAATCATTCTTTTCCCCAATACAGCATGACATCAGCTTCTTTCCTGCCCTCATCTCCAACAACTTCACTCTGGGGTTTGTGAAACTGCAGTTTGCCATGGAGTTTAGAGTACAGAAATGTCCTCCCTAATAACATAGATAAAAGAGTGGTGCTCTCAGACCTTTGATTTTGGAAAGTTCTTAGATGTCTTAAAGTTAGGTAAAATTGTCACTGAGGCAGGTAGAGGTGGAGGACAATCTTTGAAGATTTCCAAGTTTTGACCAGGTTTGCTTGTTGTTTTTATCTGATTAAGATACAAACGGAAAACAAAGTTTTACACTGAAAATGTTTTTGTTGGACTATGCATAAATGCAAAGCTTGTCTCATTCATTTTAATTTTTTAATTTTTGTTTTTGGATTCATTTTAAGAAAAAGCTTCCTCTTTAGACTAAATTGATCACAGTTTTGACAGGAAAAGTAGATAATTATTTAGATAACCTTCTAGCCCTTTGAGTCTTTGGGAGATATTAAACTCTCATTGGAAGATGATCAGCATGCCTACAACTGTTACTTCTCCTTAGTTCTCAATGATGGATGCATTTACATAATGTGCTCAGTTCAGTGAAGAACTAGATAACTGGGAAACTAGTTAACTATCCATGCAGATCATGTATTGACCATGTTTCTTTTCAATAGATGCAGCTTAATATTTGTCTTTAGATTAGTTGTGAAAATGACATTTTCTTATTTGTACGTTTAAGCCTCTCAGGACTGCATTTTATAGTGATCTGTATAAATGGAACTCTCGTGGGCCTCTGAGGCCTCTGGTAAACAATTCATTCTTCCCGTTCATGGCCCTTAGTGTCAGTAAAAATTATTGACAAAATAATAACCATGCAATATAGAGTGTCTTTTTTATTTTCTATTTATTCCTGTATTTGAAACTATAATTAAATAATGTCAAACTTGCAACTATAACAAAATAGTATCTGCTCTTTGAATATAATGCAGGCCAAATTCTATAAACTTTAATTAGTCCAAGCTTGCATTGACCTCAGTAGGAATCTGGCTGAGGATCTCTTTTAGTTACCTCTGCCTTAAAATATGTAAGAATTGTCCCATTGCCTTTCTCACTCAAGGAACAATACATGCATAGCTAAACTAATAAAATGCTTAAATAGATACAAATCAAACTTGAAAGGTTTAAACTGTTGTGTTCATCCTGTAAGTCAGCTGAGAAAAAGCATACAGACCATAGTTCTAAATTATGTCCATAGAGTATTTCAAATCCAGTGAATTAACTCTGCCTTTTTTTCCCATTTGAGCTCATAAATGTTAACCTCAGAAGTGCCTCAAATTCTTCCATTGAAATAAACTTGAACTGACAATAGCCAGATGATGTAAAATTGAAACTGAAATTCTATACTTGGCCCATCCCATGTTCTTCCCCATAGGTATTAGAGGAATCATAGGAGAGTTAGCATTTTCATTCTATGTGAGCTGTAATATTTGGGCAAAACAGGGCATATAAATTTCTTGCTGCCAGGAGAAAGCAATTACCAGTGTGGAGAAGATAGCGAGCAATAAATAAACAGAACTATGCTAGATAGTGAGCACGTTTAAAGATTTATTTAGAATGACTTAGCTGATAGAAAACAGGCCTTTATATTTATCATATGCTTTCATTCAAAGCTTGATATGGGAACTGTGGTCTTTTCATAATAGATAGGCTAATTATGTTACCAAGTATTTATTTGGTACATTATTTTAAAATAAATAAACTGAGTTATGATCTATTGTGCAACTAAAAATTAAAACTTTTCATATATAGCATAGTCAGGGATGGTGGAACCCAGAAGGTAGAGGTTGCAGTGAGCCTAGATTGCACCACTGCACTCCAGCCTGGGCGACAGAGCAAAAGACCCCATCTCAAAACAAAAAAAAAAACAAGAAAAACAAGCAAGCTGGGCGCAGTGGCTAACACCTGTAATCCTGGCACTTTGGGAGGCTGACATCGGTGGATCAGGAGGTCAGGAGATTGAGGCCAATGTTGTAAAACCCCGTATCTACTAAAAATACAAAAATTAGCTGGGTGTGGTGGCACATGCCTATAATCCCAGCTCTTGGGAAGCTGAGGCAGGGGAATCACTTGAACCTGGTAGGTGGAGATTGCAGTGAGCCGAGATCATGCCACTGCACTCTAGCCTGGTGACACGCGAGACTCCGTCTCAAAAAAAAAAAAAAAAAAAAACATAGGGTCTCTCTTTCTTGCCCAGGCTGGAGTGCAGTGATTTGATCTTGGTTCACTGCAACCTCTGTCTCCCAAGTTCAAGCAATTTTCCTGCCTCAGCCTCCCAAATAGCTGGGATAACAGGCACATGCCACCTTGCACAGCTAATTTTTGTATTTTTAGTAGAGATGGGATCTCACCATGTTGGCCAGGCTGGCCTCGAACTCCTGACCTCAACTGATCCACCTGTCTCAGCCTCCCAAAGTGCTGGGATTATAGGCAGGAACCACTGCACCTGACCCTTAAGTTTGTTTTCTGACATTTCCATAATATAGTCCATAAACTACATTGTATTGTTTTGTGTGCATTTTTAGATTTAATTACATCATATCAGATTTTAGAACAGATATAGTGTACTTCACTGAAAACTGCTTGATTTTGGGGACTCGTATATGCAGTTGATCTCAGCCTTATGTATTCATCTTATCTTTCTAACTACTGGGGTTCTAAGTGTAATTTCTTCTCACTTCTATGAATTGCCTTTAAGAATAACAGTCATTTGCCACTTCTGTGAAAATAAACAAGTATTGCTTGTCTTTTATGTGATAGGTAGGGGTCAGTCTTAACGAACTATGTGTCCTGATGCTTGACATATAGCAAGGATTTCATATTTGTAAATGTTTACTGAATGAATGATTATTGTTTACTGAATGAATAATCCTTTTAGATAAGGAAAAAAAGACAAAAGTGCTTGATGTTTGTCCACATTAAGATATCTTAAGTTCTAACCCATTTCTTTTTCTGTTGAATAGCAAAAATGCTATTTTGTCACCAGTTTACAATGGGAATATCCCAGTGTGGGAATAGTCACTATGGATGAAGAAAACTCCATCATAAATAGTGGACTAAACAGATAGTGGACTAAACAGTGTCTAGGGAATGTAGCTGGGAGAAGAGGTGCTGGGTTGTACAGTAGCCTTTCTCCATTTTGCTACAGTCTGCCAAACCAGCTGTGTATAAGAGATGTTATGTTTTTAGAATATAATATCATTATAAAACTTCTTTTTTGAAGACATTTTGGCTTTTACATTTTATTACTATTAACCAGGAGTTGGCAAACTAAGGCCTGGGGGCCAAATCTAGTCTCCTACCTGTTTTTTTTGTAATTAAAGTTAAATGTAGTCATCCTACACTGATATGGAACAGTAGAAGTTATTCCTTCTATCGAGCTGTAATTTTGTATCTTTTAACAACTCTCTCTCTATCCCTCCCTTTCCCTGTTTTTCCCAGCTTCTAGTATCCTCTGTTCTACTTTTTAATTCTAGGAGCTCAACTTTATTTTACTTCTCCATATGAATGAGAACATGCAGTGACTAATTTTCAGTTCCTGGCTTATTTTGCTTAACATAATAGTGTCCTCCAGTTCCATCTATCTTGCTGCAAATGATAGGATTTGCTTCTTTTTTATGGCTGTATGATATTCCATTGTGTGTATATGCCATGCTTTCTTTGTCCATTCATCTGTTGTTGGACACCTAGGTTGATTCCATGTCTTGGCTATTGTGAATAGTGCTGTAGTAAGGATGTGGGTGCAGGTGTCTCTTCGATATACTAATTTCCTTTCCTACTCGAAATAGTAGTGGGATTGCTGGATCATATGGTTATTGTATTTGTCATTTTTTGAAGAACCTCCATACTATTCTCCATAGTGGCTATACTAGTCTATAGTCCTACCAAAAGTGTATAAGAATTTCCCTTTTTTCTGCGTTCTCCCCAGTTTCTTTATTTTTTTAATCTTTTTTATAATAGCCATCCTGACTGGGGGGAGATGATACTAAATTGTGGTTTTGATTTGCATTTCTCTGGTAATTAGTGAAGCTGAACATTTTTTCATATATTTGTGGCTATTTGTCTTCTTTTGAGAAGTATCTGTGCAGATAATTTGACTATTTTTTAAATTAGATTGTAGTTTTACTGCTGAGATGTTTGAGTTCCTTGTATATTCTGGACATGAATCCCCTTTCAGATAAGCAGTTTGCAAATATTTTCTCCTGTTCTATAGGTTGCTTTTTACTCTTGTTTCTTTTGCTGTGCAGAAGCTTTGTGATTTGATACAATACTATATGTTTATTTTTGCTAACATTTCCTGTGCTTTTGAGGTCTTATTCATAAAATCTTCCTAAACCAATGTCTCGAAGCATTTCCCCCATGTTTTCTTCTAGTAGTTTATAGTCTTGGGTCTTACATTGAGGTTTTTGGAAGCAATCTACAAAATGCCCATGACATTCTTCACAGAAATAGAAAAAAGAATCCTAAAATTTGTGTGGAACCAAAAAAGACCGCAAATAGCTAAAGGAATTCTAAGCAGAAAGTACAATGCAGGAGGCATCATACTATAAGCTATTGTAACCCAGACTGCATGGTACTGGCATCAAAACAGACACACAAACTGATGGAACATAATTAAAAAGTCAGAAATTCACCCACATATCTACAGCCAACTAATTTTGACAAAGGTGCCAAGAACACTCATTGGAGAAAGGACAATCTCTTCAATAAATGGTGCTGGGGAAACTAGATATTCATATGCAAAAGAATGAAACTAGATCTCCACCTCTCACCCTATATTTAATTATTTTTAGTTTTGCTTTTTGGATTATCTAATATTCAGCCACATAAATAAGATGATTTCCAAATGTGATAGAAACAATGGAAAATGGTGATATGAGGGGGTGGGTGGTGACAGTAGGTAGAGAGGTAGGGAGAGTTTGAGAAGATGCTGTATGAGCTAAGACCCAGGAGATGAAGAAACCAAAACTCAGAGAGGTTAAATAATTTGTGCAAACTCACACAGGTAGTAAGTGGCAGAGGTTGGATTTCAATTCAGGAATAAGTTTAAATATAGGACTCTACTCTATAATACAGCTAACTTCTTAAATTCATGTAAACAAAATACAAGGATGATATGATAGTATTATGTGAGAAGCATGAGCAAAATGGTTTAGTTATGGACTTGGCAACCCAGAAACTGGGGTTCTGATGTGTTGAAATTTGGACTTGGTGCTGATGACTGGGTTTGAATCATAATCCCAGCACTAACTTGGCTGAATCACTTAAACTTGCAGCCTTTATTGTTTTTTAGTGGGGCGGGGGTGGGAGGGAACTCATCTGTAAAGTGAGGAGGGTGTTTGGATGATCTCCACGGGCTCTTCTGGCTCTCACTTTCTATGATGCTGTGACTTTAGGAGGTGGCATTTGATCTGGGCTTTGGAGGGTGGGGTGATTTTGACAGGCTGCCTTGTAAATGAGGGGAAAAGGTATTCCAGGTGGTGAAAACGGTTCAAGCAGAAACACGGTGGCAAGTAACTGTAGAAAGGGTTCTGGGAATGGTGTGTAATAGCCTGGTTTGACAAGGCTAGAATTTAATCCTGCAGAAGATAAGAGAGGCCAGAGGAATCTGGCCTTGAGCTGAGGGAGGGCCTTAAAAGTTATGCTTAGGAGCTGGGAATTGTTTCTCTGGAATTGCAGAACTTGAAAGATCTTTGGTCCTTTCTTTAATATCCCTGTCCCATGACCAGCTTCCCTGTATATAAATAGTTCTGGTGAAAGAGACTTCTCTCAACCATCTATTCCATTTTCAGACAGCTCTAAGAAAATTCTTCTGTGCATTGACTCAGAACATAGAGGTTCTACCTGTACCTTGTCCAAGATGTAGATAAAGGAAGATTATAAATGATAAAGAACATGTTTAGGGGTATATAACTCAAGGGCCAGAAGTAGAGCTGTGGCAACAGACATAATAATATAATACATAGCCCAAAGCAGTAGAACTTTAAAGCCTTTAAAAAGCATTCTAGTCAGGAAATGTGTGTTGAGCACCAGTGATAGGTTGGTCATTGACCAAGAATACAACAATAAGGCAAAGTTCCTGCTCTCACATTCTTCTCAGACTCATGGAGAAGATGCCAGTGGATGATTGTGACAATGACTCCTGGTAGTTCAGGCCAGGAGTACTTAACTTGCAGATGAAGGTAAGAGGTCAGGAGTCAGGGGTCAGGTAAAGACTTCCTAGACGTTGAGGAGCTGGCCAGATTGACCAGGAAGGGAGAGCACTCCAGGGAGGAGGAGCTAGGATAGATGCATAAGTGAATGTGGCCTGTTTAAGGAACTGAAGGCTGTTTTATGCCAGGTTTGTTGTGTGTGTGAAGTGGCTAGAAATGAGGCTGGTGCATTAGACAGGGTCTCATCAGGAGGGGTTGTGTTTGTCATGCCAAGCATTTTAGACTATATCCTGAATTCGGTGAGAAGCCAGTATTCCTAAAAATGGCTATCCCCCTCCCCAATTTATAGAATGAATGTACACTCCTTTTAAAAATATTAGCACGAGGCCAGATTCGGTGGCTCACGCCTATAATCCTAGCACTTTGGGAGTCCAAGGCAGGTGGATCATGAGGTCAGGAGTTCGAGACCAGCCTGGCCAACATAGTGAAACCCGATCTCTACTAAAAATATAAAAATTAGGTGGGCGTGGTGGCAGGTGCCTGTAATCCCAGCTACTTGGGTGTCTGAGGCAAGAGAATCACCTGAACCTGGGAGGTGGAGGTTGCAGTGAGCCAAGACTGCGCCATTGCACTCCAGCCCAGGCAAGATTCCATCTCAAAAAAAGAAAAAAAAATTAGATCATATAGAAAATAGGAAGGAAGAGGGATCGATCCAAGATGGCCATTTAGGAACAGCTCAGGATTGCAGCTCCCAGTGAAAGCGCAGAGGGTGAGTGGATGCCGCATTTTTATTGCCCATAGACTAGGAAATTCCCAGGCAGAGGAGCCCCACGGGTTGCCAGCGCGGCTGTGTCGGCCAGCGCAGCTGCTTTGCCCCGCGCGGCTCCTTTGTCAGCGCCCCAGCGCAGTGGTTCTCCGTACAAAATACACTGGTCCGGGTGCCCTTTTGGCTGGCGATTGGAGCAATGGGAAGTCACCCATTCATCTGTTTAAAAAGGGGACTGAACAGGGAACCAGGACAGTAGATTTCAGGGCAAAAGAAGTGCCACAAATCTCAGTGCCGCTGTTTAAGCCAGCGCAGTGAGTCACCACACGGGAAAACACACAGATCCCGGCGCCTCTTCAACAGGCGACTGGAACAACCACTTAAAAAAAAAAAAAAAAAAAAAAGGCTCTGAGGCAGGGAGCCAGGTGATCAGACGTGGGCCACCATGCCTGGCCTGGGGTCATAAATTCTTAGTTGAGTCCTCTTATATTGGCTTTTACCATAAAGTACACCCCTTTACTCCCCATCCAGGCATTCACCTATCCATCCACTCATTCAACAAAAATTAATTGGGTACCTATCTAACATCCATTCAACAAAAATTGAGTACCCATCTATCATGTGCTGTGGAAGATGATGTTCCTGCCCTTTTAGAATTTATTTTCTACTGAAAGTGGGGAATACAGATAATAAGTAAATAAATAAATGATTTCAAAAGTGGAAGGACAATTTAAAAATAAGAAAAATAAATAAGAAAAAAAGTAGTGTGGTTGGTACGGTGGCTCACACCTGTAATCCCAGCACTTTGGCAGGCCAAGGTGGGCAGATCACTTAAGGTCAGGCATTCGAGTCCAGTCTGGCAAACATGGTGAAACCCCATCTCTACTAAAAGTACAAAAAAATTTAGCCAGGTGGTGTAGCACCCACCTGTAATCCCAGCAACTCAGGAGGCTGAGGCAGGAGAATTACTTGAACCCAGGAGGCAGAGGTTGCAGTGAGCCAAGATCACACCATTGCACTCTAGTCTGGATGACAGGGTGAGACTCTGACTCAATTTAAAAAAAAAAGAGTGTTTAAGAGTGTTTGTGGGTGCACATGAGTGTGTGTGCATAGTGCTCCTTCAACTGGTTATCATGAAAAGCTCATTCTAAAGTGCTATTCCAGCTCAGCATCAATGACAAGAAGGAGCCAACCAAGAGGGAATCTGAAGCAGTCTATTCCTGTGCAAAGGTCCTATGCAAAGGATCAAGCAAGCTTGGCACACTCAAAAAGAAATCCAGTGTGAGTACAGCCTAGTGAGTTAGCAAAAGAGTAGCATGAGCTGAGTTCAGGAGAGTAGGCAGGGACAAGACCATGTGAGGCCTTGCAGACCATGTATGAAGTTTGCATTTTATTCAAAATGCAATGTAAATCACTGAAGGCTTTTCAGCAGAAAATTGACAAATGCTGATCTCAGTTTTAAAAAGTAGTTTGGGTTACTTTCTTCAGAATGAACTCTAGACGGGCAACAGTGGAAGTTTGGAGACCAATTGCATAGCTGAGATGAAAGACAGCAGTAACCTGAATGAGGATCACAGCAGTGCTGTTGGCAGAGGTGACTAGAGTCTGTACACACTTTGGCAGTAAAGTCAACAAGGAGTTGCATACATTAATTGAATGTTGAAGGTGAGACAAAGAGAGGAATCAAGGACAAATCCTAGGTTTTTCATATGAACAACTAAGTAGATATAATGTGACTTACCAAGATAGTGAAGAAACAGATTTGGAGTAAACGATTGAAAAGTTCAATTTTCTCTGACATATTGAGTTTGAGGTACCTATTTGATACCTAAGTGATGATGCCAGGTAGGCAAATGAATATAAATCTGGAGTTTAACAGAGAAGTTAAGAGGGAGATACAAATATAGGAGTCATTACCTTATAGCCTGCATTCAGAGTGTAGGGCCAAGTGAGATGGCTGGGAAGGGAGTGTCACAGGGAAGAACAGAGGCCCAGGCAGAGGCTGCAGCCCTCCAGCACCGAGAAGCTGCAGGCAGGAAGAACCAGGGAAAAGACTGAAAAGGAGTAGATGGAGAGGCAGGAGAGAAATTACTCAAGTGAGAGACCACAGAGAGCAAGAAAGAGTGTGTTCCAGGAGAGAAGGAACCGAAAAGAGGTTACAACTGAAATGCCAAAATGGCCACTTGTGTTTAGCCCCTCTTCTTCCAAAAAGCAGAAGAATTTAAAAAAGCATAAACTCACAAACAGAAGAGTCAAGAGAAGACGAAACACTATGAAGAATTTTTAGGTGATATAAAGCTTATGGAATATGGGTAACTGCATGAGCAGAGTGGACAACATTGGCTCCTAAAATACTTTTGGGAAGAGATGCAAACAAATAGGAAACAATCCATGAGGGCCTCAGCACTTGAAGGCATGAGGCACAGAAGACGCCAGAGAACAAGACTGGGTTTAAGTCTATACCCACATCGATTAGATACTCCAGTTTCCCTTTCCCACCTCAGACAACCATGAAACCAGGGATATCAGGCATAGTGAGGAACTAAGTGATACCTGGTGCTAAAAACAGAATAAGTAAGGTGACAGTCTGGATACTGAATGACATAGCTCCATCTCCCAACCTAATCCCAGAAATAGTGGCAGTCAGGTGTATACTCCACAAGCAAAAGATCCTGACAATCTTTCCATGGAGAAAATGAACCACTATGGAAAAAAAAAGATCCGGGTACGGATATTTGAGGGGAGTATGTGATTAAGAGATAAGCCAGTTGCCTAGGCAACCAGAAGTAAAACCTATCAGACATTAAGCCCTAGATATAAACATAGAGCCTCCAAAAACTTTTTGGTGCCTTGGTTTTAAATCTTAACATTTAGCCAAAGATAACCAGACTTCCAAAGTAAGTTCCTCCCGTTAAGAAAGAAAAAGGAGAAAAGAAAAGAAGCAGAATCAAGCTTTAAGAAAAACAAACGAACACAAAACCACAGCTATCCATCCAAATTAGAATAAAATGTCAATGGGCTCAAAAATGATGCTTTCAAAAAAAAGGGTAGAACAAGGATAGTCAAGGTGATAAAATGACATAGAGCAAAAATTGGAGGGTAAGAATACCTCTACATGCCTAAATGCAAGAGGAGTCTGTCAGAGTAGGAGCAGAGAGCATCTTCCCAATGAAAACTTAAGAAGGCTTGCACCTGACCCTCCAGGGAACAACAAGAAGTCATGAGTCAGAGTGGAAAATGGGACAGTGATATATTAAGCTGGAAGGAGAGCCCATCTGATCTCAAGAAATGGGTGTTTGGGGAGGAAGCAGGGTGGTAACTGGCTTTACTCTGTTTAGGCAGTAAAAATTTTACTGGTGGCCTACTAGATTCTAAGCTTGTATTTAAATGGCTTAGTGGGAAGTCTCATAAAGTAGCTTTGTGTATCTGAAGATTCTTGAGTCAGAAAGGTAGCTTCCCCAGGCCCAAGGAGAGAGGAAAGGCTAACAGGGTACCTGGTCTTAACCAGTAGTAGAGATAGCAGTCCAGTAAGAAAGATATGATAATGCTTTTGCATTGATTATTAAAAAGGGAAACCCAGGAGACCCAACTCATTGTCCTCCCTGGTCATCTCATGCATTGCTGGCTTTGCCTGCTTTATGGTTTCTATTCCTGATAGCCCAGGTCTGCAATATGTCTGTTTCCAGTGATCATCTCTTTGCTTACCCTAGAAATCAACAACTTTACTGGCTTCTGCTCACAGAAGCAACCCTGCCAGGCCAGCAGAAACTCAGGCATCAGTGCTCCCCTCACATCTCCCAGAAAGAAAAGCTGTTCACAAATGTCCATGGTTGCTGCCTGATTTAGGGTGGGAAGCAGGGGTTGCACATGCTAAGTTAACTGTATCATTTGGAAATAATGTATAGATACTAAGAGAGTGATAAGATTAGTAACTAATCAAGAAACAAAATATAAGTATGGATCTTAGTGAGTTGGGAATATCAGAAGAATAAAACAAAAATTTTAAATGTTGAATCAGTGGAGATCTTTTCAATGGAAGAGAGAAAGTATGACATACAAAACATGGAAGACAGCACATATGCACAAAAAAGCAGTAACTATTTGGTTACTCTCTATACACAAATGGGATAAACATGCCAATCAAAAGTATGAAATCCTCAGATTGGAATAAAGACAATATTCATCAAAAATTTTACAGATCCAAATGATCCATCAAAAACTTATAGAAAGCTTGATTATAAAATTTAGACAAAAATAAACCAGGCAAGCATGAATCCCAATAAGCTAGTGGAGTTATTCTTAACATAAGTTTAAAAATTCAAAGAAGATATATTCAAGGGACATTACATGCTCATAACAACATACCAATAAGTCATAAAAATCACCAACATAAATGCACCCAATAATAGAACCTCAAAATATATAAAGGAACAAATAAATCAGCATCGAAAAAATAGATTAATAAACAGCTGGGGGTAAATATTCTATCACATTCTTCTTAGAAACTGATGGAACAAACAGACAAAATAAACTGATATAGAAGGTTTGAATAATACAGTTTATAAGCTCAAACTATGTAGTAAATACATATAAATCTTTACACCCAACAGGGATTATATTCCTTTCAAACACAGATATAACATTTATTAAACTGACCATATGCTAGGCCTCAGGGGAAGTGTCCATAAATTCTCCCCAAATCAATATCATATGATGTATGTTTTCTAAGCATAATGTAAAGAAAAAAAAATAAGTCAATGACAGGGGGCTAAAATATACTATACAGGATATAAAATTATAAAGAAATTTTAAATGTCTATTAGGTTTGCTTGGTGCAGGTCTGAGTTCAAGTCCTGGATATCCTTGTTAATTTTCTGTCTGGTTGATCTGTCTAATATTGACAATGGGGTGTTAAAGTCTCCCACTATTATTGTGTGGGAGTCTAAGTCTCTTTGTAAGTCATTAAGAACTTGCCTTATGTATCTGGGTGCTCCTGTATTGGGTGCGTATATATTTAGGATCGTTAGCTCTTCTTGCTGCATTGATCCTTTTACCGTTATGTAATGTCCCTCTTTGTCTCTTATGATCTTTGTTGCTTTAAAGTCTAATTTATCAGAGATGAGAATTGCAACTCCTGCTTTTTTTTGCTCTCCATTTGCCTGGTAAATCTTCCTCCATCCCTTTATTTTGAGCCTTTGTGTATCCTTGCATGTGAGATGGGTTTCCTGGATACAGCACACCAATGGGTTTTGGCTTTTTATCCAATTTGCCAGTCTGTGTCTTTTGATTGGGGCATTTAGTCCATTTACATTTAGGGTTAATATTGTTATGTGCGAATTTGATACTGCCATTTTGGTGCTAGCTGGGTGTTTTGCCCTTTAGTTGAGCTGGTACTTGTTGTTCCTTTATATGTGTAGAGCCTCTTTCAGGAGCTCTTGTAGAGCTGGCCTGGTGGTGACAAAATCTCTGAGTACTTGCATGTTCCCAAAGGATTTTATTTTTCCTTCACTTATGAATTTTAGTTTGGCTGGATAGGAGATTCTGGGTTGAAAGTTCTCTTCTTTAAGGATGTTGAATATTGGCCCCCACTCTCTTCTGGCTTGTAGGGTTTCTGCTGAGAGATCTGCTGTGAGTCTGATGGGCTTCCCTTTGTGGGTAACCTGACCTTTCTCTCTGGCTGCCCTTAGTATTTTCTCCTTCATTTCAACCCTGGTGAATCTGACGATTATGTGCCTTGGGGTTGCTCTTCTTGACGAATATCTTTGTGGTGTTCTCTGTATTTCCTGGACTTGAATGTTTGCCTGTCTTGCAAGGTTGGGGAAGTTTTCCTGGATAATATCCTGAAGAGTATTTTCCAGCTTGGATTCATTCTCTTCGTTGCATTCAGGTACACCTATCAAACGTAGATTAGGTCTTTTCACATAGTCCCACATTTCTTGGAGATTTTGTTCATTCCTTTTTACCCTTTTTTCACCAGTCTTGCCTTCCCGTTTTATTTCATTAAGTTGATCTTCAACCTCTGATATCCTTTCTTCTGCTTGGTCAATTCGGCTGTTGATACTTGTACATGCTTCGCGAAGTTCTCGTGTTGCGTTTTTCAGCTCCATCAGTTCACTTATATTCCTTTCTATTTTGTCCATTCTCGTTAGCATTTCATCAAATCTTTTTTCAAGGTTCTTAGTTTCTTTGCATTTGGTTAGAACATGTTCTTTCAGTTCACAGAAGTTTCTTACTACCCACCTTCTGAAGTCTGATTCTGTCATTTCATCACACTCGTTCTCCCTCCAACCTTGTTCCCTTGCTGGTGAGGAGTTGTGATCCCTTGTTGTAGGAAAGATGTTCTGGTTTCGGGTGTTTTCATCCTTTTTGCGTTAAGGACCTCTTCAAGGAGAACTACAAGCCACTGCTCAATGAAATAAGAGAGGACACAAACAGATGGAGAAACATTCCATGTTCATAGTTAGGAAGAATCAATATCGTTAAAATGGCCATACTGCCCAAAGTAATTTACAGATTCAATGCTATCCCCATCAAGCTACCAATGACCTTCTTCACAGAACTGGAAAAAACCACCTTAAACTTCATATGGAACCAAAGAGAGCCCGCATAGCCAAGTCAATTCTAAACAAAAAGAACAAAGCGGGAGGCATCACACTACCGGACTTCAAACTATACTACAAGGCTACAGTAATCAAAACAGCATGGTACTGGTACCAAAACAGAGACATAGACCAATAGAACAGAACAGAGGTCTCGGAGGCAACACAACATAACTACAACCATCTGATCTTTGACAAACCAGACAAAAACAAGCAATGGGGAAAGGATTCCCTGTTCAATAAATGGTGTAGGGAAATCTGGCTAGCCATGTGCAGAAAGCAGAAACTGGACCCCTTCCTGACACCTTACACTAAAATTAACTCCAGATGGATTAAAGACTTAAACATAAGACCTAACACCATAAAAACCATAGAAGAAAATCTAGGCAAAACCATTCAGGACATAGGTGTAGGCAAG